>NW_009232660.1:9769-43780 GCF_000690835.1 Fulmarus glacialis
ATGAAATTATTTTAATTCCCTTTTGAAGCCACTTCTCCCCTGTAGAGGTCAGACCTTGATCTGATTTAAATCGGTGCCCATCAGGTGTTACTCCACTGACGTAGCAGCAGCGTAAAAGTTAAAGGGATCACTGTGTCAGTCTATAAGATCAGCTAAAGCCTGGTCTATAGTACACCTATATTAGCAATAAATTAATTCTTTTTTTTTTTTTTTTCCTTTTTCCTTGCTACAGCCTTTGCCAAAGGAGTCCCACAGCACGGGGAGGGGGGACTCAGGACCTCATGTGAAATGCCCGGGGTGCAGACACCGGGCATAAACCTTCCTGGGACGCACGGATGCATTTTCCCCGCCTGCTCCCCGGGGCATCTCCTCGCCCTCGCGCGCCGCCCTGCCCCGCAGAGCCGCAGCGCGGAGGGAAGCCAACAGCGGCTTTGCTGAAGGCAGAGGCCAACGGGCTCCCACCAGTGACTGAGAGGAGGCATTTGGGGCTCTTCAGTGTGGCACCAACCCAGGGACTGTTTCACCTCTCATGATCCCCGGCCCTGAGTGGGAGAGGGCTGGTCCGTATGTATTTCTCCCCTATCATCCCATCTATGGTTTCCCGGTTATGCTGGGGTGGGTGGCTCGATGGCGTTGCGTTCCTCCTTGGGTTTTTGCAGCCCTCCACATCAGATGCATCTCTGACGCCTGATACTCAAACCTTCATTTGTTGCTTCCTTGCAACTCCAGATTTTAAAACTATATATTTTTTTTTTTTCTGTTAGGTTAGGATCGCTTCCAACTTCCAATCCCCAATTTAAATTACATGCTCAGAAACTAACTCCAAACATTTACTGCGTTTGAAGGTCACAGTGCTATTGATTGATTTCCAGTTATAATGTATGTTGTCCTAACATGAGTTAAAAACATTCTGGGCTAAATCCAAAAATGCTGGGATCAAAGCATCTGGACTTGTTGCTTTCATGTTTGGCACATAAAGGGGCTGGCAGTCACCAATGTGGTCTTGGCTGGGCTATAGTTGTTTTCATTCTCTGATGTGAAACAGTTGGGAATCACAGACCCTCCAACAGTTATAGTGGACTAAATAAAAATTGGCTTAATAACCTGCCAAGCATTTGAAAGTGCCAGTCTCCACAGTTTTTCACAACTTATTGGCTATGGCATGTTTTTCTTTTCGTTTCTCTTGTGTTTTTTGGTTTTTTTTTATTCCTCTATCTTTTGTTTTAAAGAAAGAATTTTCTGTAATACTGGACTTTTTCAGTTGAGTATTTGAAATAGGTAAACTCTTCATCTCATCAGACTCCATTTATCATCTTTGATCTGACTTCACTCATTTCTTTGGCAGCTCCATCTGATTTTTTAATTTTTGGGAAAAAAAAAATTATAAAAACATTTTCCCTATCTAACTTATCACATAAGAAAATAAACAAGGGCCGATTTCTTGGCTAGCCCGCCTTAAAGATATCCCAGCCCTGCATCTGCACATCAGCTTTTCACTTTCAAATTCACTTTAAACAGATTATTCCTAAAGTTTTTTTATTAGTCTCCCTAAAAGTCTTCTATTTATATTTGCTGTTTATAAAATAGCATCCAGAGGCCATTGTGCAATGCGCTGCACATAGTCAAAAGCCATCAAGCTCTCGAGACAAACAATGGAAATACTTTACAGATGGGAGCTGTTTTACAGATGGTGTACGGGGGCAGGAGGGACGCGAAGGTCGGGGAGAGGAAGAAATATGGATGTTGGCCACGGTTGCGAAAGAAGCCAGTGGCAGGGCCCGGCACTTAACCCACGTTCCCATCCGATTGCTTCCCTGTTAATTAATTTTCCTCTCTCACCCTTTCAGAAGACACGTTATAATTTTTACCCCCTTCTCTCATGTTTCTAAAAAAATAAAGCGCTGGCAATTGAAAAATCTAATTCTTCATGCACGTCACACGTTTTTCAGTCATTTTGGCTAATTTCAAGGAACTTCGTGTCGGATTTGGGAGTGATGCTTTGGAGCAGGGGGCTGCCCATGGCGAGGGCACCCTGGGGCAGTACCAGGAAGGTCAATGCCTCCGAAGTAAAAGAGCTGCTCCCGTTATTTCCAGCTGGACAACGGCACCTCGTCGCACATTAGGTTGAGCTTTACACTCAGACAAGTTTTAGTATCGCCTATCGGTCAGAGAGAGCAACGCTGCCCCTCTCGCTCCCCACTCTCGATAGCTCATCCACAGAAAAAGTGAATTTATTGCGGCCCCATCAGCGGTCCAGCCTCGCGCTAGACCTCGGCGTTCCGGACTGATGCGATAAATGTTCTTTGCTCCATCCCTGCGTGGCAGCCCTCGCACCCGGCTGCGGGCTTTCAGCAAACATCTCCCGAGGGGCCGCGTGCTGCAAAAACCTTTTTCAGCTGCCCAAGCTGAGCCGAGATTCCTTGAATTCATGCAACCGATATCACATGGAAAAATAGGAGAAAAAGGACCATATGGTCCTTAACCTCTGAATGAGGAGCAGGGTCTGCTCCGGCTGATTTTTAAGCAGCTCATTTTCAACATCTCCGTGAAGCTTCCAATCGGTTCTGGGAGGGTAAGGCTTGGATTGAAGAGAGACTAAAACTAATGTTTTAGAGACAGTCAGGACATGAAGGATGAAGTGTTTAAGTAAAGAGATGATTTCAGTTCTGGCACTTTTGGCAGGGCTAAATATCTCTTTAGGACTCGTAATAATGAAAAAATGAATCTACCGCTAAGAAAACCAACGCTCAGCATGAAAAACATGTTTACCATTAATATGTAGTCTAGAGACATCTAAAAGTAAGATTACTTTATAGTAAAATGAATATAAATTTGGCCTGCGAAAGGATTCTAAGGACTTTTTTGTGTTCAGGTGAAACATTATCAATTGGTGCTGTGTGTGGCTGTATTTATACAGTTTTCTTTTCATATTGCCATTAGAAAAACCCGTGCACATTCTTTCCATGTAAAATAATTTTGTAAAATAACTTAGTCCAACAGTTACACCTAGTCTGAGTATCAAAGTTTTTTTTTTTATTTTTAATGTTTTGATTATAAGTGAGTAAATGAGCATATGTGCAATTATATTTTGGGTGCAATAGCTTCAGCCGCCACATTTTGGCATTTTATTTTATTAGCTAAAAGCTCACATATGGTTTCCATGTTTCCAATCTGGCTTTAAGGATGCAATGGCTGAATTAAGCAATGTTTCTCCTCACTTCAATTCCCTTAGATATACTTAAAAAGTCCATTCAGATTATAAAAAAAGTAAATTAAGGTTTATAATATTCAGAAGGTGGCCCATGGTAGTGACTAATACAGTGCTATCTTGTAAGTGCCCTTGCACCCTGCAGAAACTGTTAAAAGCCATGTTTCATAGTTTAAAATATTAAATCACTTCTATGATCCTGTGGGGCAGAGTCACGCCTGAACGCCAAAATATTTCTTTTACGAACAACGATGCCATTATATCAGCGCGGGGCCTGCCAGATAACAGGTCACCCCGCTTGGCCACCGGGACTTGCAGGTCCTCCAGCACCTCCTGACGTTGGGCCTGGGGGATTTGGGGAGGACTTTGAGAGCCCCCGTTCAACTCGGTCCGACAAAGCCTAGAAAAATGATCTGGGGGAAGGAGCTGGGGGCCATGAGATGCATAACCATGAGGGTGATCAACAGGAGCTGAGCGGTGGGTGGGACAGCGGTCTGGAAGAGGGGCACAGCTCCAGGGAGGGCATCACTGGGGAGAAACCAGTGTGCTGCTGCCGCAGCCTCAGAAACAGCCGCACTCGGGAGAGCAATGGGACCGAAGCACCGTGATACATATACATACATACATGTAAGCTTGAGGAGAACTGAAAAGGTGCTTGTTTTCGCACGGGAGACGCGCTAGCTGTCTCCCAAGGCACGAAGTGTGGTTATGAAGAGGGCAATGAACAAGTCTGTATCCCGCGGGGAAAGGAACGGCCTGCGTCTGCCGCAGAGGTGGTGTGCTTGGATGCTAGGCAAAGCTTCCCAGCCGCAGAGGTCGTGAAGCACTTAATGAAAAGAATGAAGTTAGCGAGTCCCTTGAGGAGAGGTTTTCAATAACTGCGCGGGCAAACACGTCAGGGATGGTCTTGGCATCAGTGCAGCAGCTTGACTATGTGACCTCCCCAGGTCCCAGCCAACCCCGCGTTTCTGTGAGCTCGTGAAAACGCATCTAGCGTGTCTGGAAGCAGAGGAGCGTGGGACTTCTCTGCTGCATTGATGCAGGTTCAGGATATCCCTCTTCTATATCCTTCGCCTCCAGGCTACCAACCTAACCAGCAAGCAAACTCTCGTGGTCCCTTTTCTGGGCTTCCTAATTTATTTCGGTCCACACGTTTCTGCTGAAGTGGAACAGGTTCAACACGAGGTGACATGGACGCCCTCCCACGAGGCATCCGTGACTGCTGCTGACAGTAAGTGTGACATTAGGGGCTTTTTCAGAGCCACGTTCTGAGCATGGCCGCTCTGTTTGGGGTTGACGTGAGATGTTCAGAGACTGAAGTACCGTGATCTAATTTGTATTGCATTTTACAGACATAAGAAAAAAAATGGGTAGGCAGATACTGAGCCCAAACCTCTACCAGTTATCATGGCGGGGGAAACTGGTCTCCACTTTCAGTACTTACCTGAGTTTTTATTGACCAGTGAGCAATCTGCCTGAGTAAAGACCAAAGGATCAGAAATACAGACTTGCTCCTCCAGATCTTCAAGTTTCCATCTAAATCCATCCTAATCCAGCAAAACACGCAAATTTGAACATAAACCATATCCATAGGTACACTTAAGTATGGGATTAAACAGTTTGCTGAATAGGGTCCCTATGTTACTAAGGCATTGGCTGCTAGTCTTGGCTCTTTTTTCAGCTAAATTGAGATGGGAAAAGGTTTCCACACTGGGATGAAGCCAAGGTTTTTTCTCTCCCTTTCTCTTTTCTCTCTCTCTCTCTTTTTTTTTTTTTTTTTTTTTTACTTTTTTCCCTCCAACAAAACAAGTTAGATGCCTGACAACTGTTTCTATCTCGCTAATATCCTGGAATTTAGGTCTTTGGGTGTGGGAAATTCAAGACCAAATCTCTGCTCAGACGCATTCAGCTGAGGGTTGTAATCCCAGTTCTCGCACATATGAGCTATCCTGACCACTGGGCTAATTAAAGTAGCAGCGTTCTTGTGATCTGGGTAAATCACAGACTAAGAAGTGGAGACAGTGGAAGGTATGGTCTAAGTTCATCTGATCCTCCACAGAGCTTTGGTGTTGACAAATGAAGATTTTATAAAATTTTACTTTAATTGAAGCTTCCTAACCACCTCTAAATATTCAACTGATATTTTAAAGGGTGGCCACTATTTTTTTCACTTCTCAGAGATACCAATCTCCCATAACTTTGCCTGGAGTCATGGAGAAGGTGACTTCAGTTTTTCTGAAAATGGGCTTTATGTACCATGTTTGCGAACAGAATTACTGTCTGCGATCACTTTTAAAAATGTAGACCTTGGAAGTCTTAGTACCAGTGAAATGAAATAATCAAAACATTGAAAGTTTGGAGAACAAGTGAATATTTTGTTGAAAATTCCACGTAGTGCCTGGACTGGTCCACACGGACATGCAGTCTGCAAGATCAAGAGATGCTTCAGCCCTTCTGCTGACACTTGAAAAAACCATTACAAGGCTTAAGGAGGAAAACAAATTAATGGAAACATCCGCTTAAAAGGAACGTTTCCAATCATTGGTACTCCATTCATTACAGGCCTGAGCGGTTCCAGAGACAACAGAAAGCTATGCATTGTTGCAATGCCAAGAACAAGAGAGGCAATACGGATGTTGTGTTGCTTCTCACTCATGGCAATCTGAACATTTTCATGCCTTTCCCCTCTTGCCCGGCTGCATTCATCAGCCAGGAGCTTAGTGCCATTGTCTCACTCGTGACCCAAACACGTGGTGCCGAGCAGGGGGTGGTGGGGGCATTTTGGGGTCCTTCCAGGCAGACGCAGGTTGGGTTGGGGGCTGGCACCGGAGCTCCATCTGCTTGCACAGCCCCAAAAGCAACATAAGGCATTCGCTCAAGATCAGGCAGACACTGGGCAGGATTTCTGCCTAATGCACTGTCAAGCTAAAAAGCTTTTATGGGTGGTAGAGATTTTTATGGGAGGTAAAAACACAGCAGTCATTTAATTAACAATACCTCAAAGTCTTTCCTTTAGAGAACCACATGGCTGAAGTTTTCCCAGGCCCACCATGATAACCTTGTTAAAATTTGGACAGTATTATTTCATCTTTGCTCTGTAAGCCAGACTTCTGCTATTTCCCCAGCGTCACTGCGGCGTGGCAGTTGCCTAAGTTAGAGCACGGACTCTCCAGCCTGGTGAATATTTGAAAATGTCACCGAATGTTACAGGTGTCTCAAGAGCACTTTCCAAAATTTCATCTCAAGGCCCAGGAAGACGCACACAATAATATAGCGCTGTGGTCTTTTTCAGAAAGCGAAGCAGCAGCCCTCACCAGAACTTGCTTCCAACCCGTGTCTAACAGAGGGGAGGGTGCACCATTTCTGATTAGTACCCAAGGGACTTCTGCTCAAAATACTCACTGCTTCACCAGGTGAGGCAGAAATAACCCTACATTGTCCAATATTACCTGCATTGAGTTCAACGGACCAACGGACCGTAACCAGGAGTAGGACATCAGCCGCCACAGCCAGGTGTAAAGTCCACCGCGGTCTACTGGAGTCATCGACTTCTGCTGAGTTTTGATCAGGCCAGAATGGGTTAAGAAATGGGTATGTGTGGTGAAATTGTGCAACTTGTATTGTTTTGGCACTACATATATTCTAAACTAATGAACTTGGCTGAGATAGGCTTTTTTTTTGATCTTTCCTTTTTGGCTTCTTGTAACTTAAGCTTACCCAAAAATTTATGGAAAGAATACATACCCGCTTTATGCCAATCGGTGAAGATTAGTACTTGCAAAGACTATTTTTATCGTGCTATTTTGTGTCTTGGTGCAGTTTTCTAGATCTCTTAAATGTAAAAATAAACAAACATCCATACATCTGGGAGCAGATTTCCAAGCGGAGCTCAGCGCCAGCTTTTTTTCCTTTTCTGAGTGCTCAGCACCCACGATGGGGCCAGATTTTAAAGCCAGTTCAGCTAAACCAGGGCCAGGTTTCCACAGAAACACGGAGATCCAGAGGCTCCCATCGTGACAAATATGTGCAGATTCATCGTTTAACTCATCCTCCCACCCAGGAATGACAAAATGACATAGTAATATAGCAATAATAACATCAGCTATTGATAACAACAGCAACGACCCTACGATGGACGTGTAAACAGCTGGGAGGAATGTTGGCCGTGGAGGGCGATTGCTCAAGTCCCCAGTGAAGACCTGAGTGTTTGCTTATGTTCTTGTTTGGCACGGTACGGCACTATCAAGATACTATGCAGCGTTTGAGTAAGAGTATCATTTCTGACATGCCACTGATTCCCTGAAACATAAGAAAGCCATTGGGAAGAGAGATATGCCGTTGGTAACGGCTCTTCCTTGCCGATTTACGGGGCCTAGCCCTGATTTATGAGGTGCGGCGCTGGTCAGGATGTTGCCCGTTGAGGCTGTATATAGCATGTCAGCTGCAGAATTCAGGGATGACCTATGTCCTGCAGGGAAATGGCTCTGCACTGGACAGAAGACGATCTGAGCAGGTGTTTTCCATCTCCAGCTTCTACGGTGAATCGAGCTATTCAGTTTGATGACTGCCAAGTGCACGTTTAATTGGATAGGAGAGAGAGTTGGGTGAGCAAAGCAGGGAAGCCCTGCCCTTTGTCATACAAATAGCCTGAGGAATTTCTTTCTGCCACAATCCCTCCTGTTTTGCATTTCCTCTCCACAAACATTTGTGTGAACGAAATTAATGGAAAAGCAATTCCATGGTCTCATGGAAAAGAGTTACTGGAAATCATTTTTGTACGTACAAATAGTTGTGCTGGTAATCAGGGGACAATAACGTCACGTGCCAGATAAGCCGCACGCTCAGATGTTGGGTATCTGATCGGCATCTGAATGTCAAACGCAGGAGTAGCGAATAGTCATGCCAAAAAACGATTTGTTGAGAAATTGGTGAGAAAAAAGAATAATATGTTATGGAATAACAATTACATAGATCATCTACCTTGTAAGAAATTATATAGCACGTTGGGAACAACATTCATTGCCTGTGACTGCTTTGCATGCCACGTCTTTTTCATAAGACTTTTTTCCAGCATTATAAAAAAAAAAAACACAACAAACCCACGCTTCTTTGCTCACTGTTTGTAACACTCTGCAACTTTAAAAATTCTTCCTCCCCAGTGCAAACATACTTTCCCCAGAGAGGCAGCCGCAGAGCCCCGCTAAGATGTTTAAGAGGAGGTCAAGAGAAAAGCCATTTACCCGGGGAATCTCCCTCGCTCCTTAATACATTTTTATTACTACCTATGCACACAGTGTTCTCTCAGAGGCTAGATGAATAAATATGCCTCTTTTGAGCAAACATTTATAATGCTATTTGAACACGGGGGAAGAACAGTTTCAGCTTAAAAATGATACTAGCACCGTGTTTACATTTTTTTTCCCAAGCTGCAGTTAAAATGAAAATATCCAGACAGACATTCAGCATGAGGCTCGGAAAAGCATGTTTCTTTTGGCCACTTCCACTACAGAATTTCACCTAAAAACGAAATACAAAAGATTGGGGTGGGGGATGAAAATACAAAAGAAAGATTTGTTTGCAGATGAATTTCTCTGTGCAAATCCATCCAAAAACATCAATGTAATTGCTCGTTAATAATAGACTTGGAAGATACTTAGAAATGTTTCTCTTCCTTTGAACTTTCTGAAGGCAAAGAGAGTCCTCGAGCCGGCGATGTACTTGTGCATAGACTTCACCTGGAGCGAAGGGGTGCCCGCTGCCTCCTCCTCCACCACCCGAAGCCCAGCGGATAAGGCTCTGGCCCATTTTGGGGCACCCTGGGCTCAGCCCTCGGTGGCAGATCTGCCCCTGGGCGAGGAGCTTTCTCCCTCTTTTTCACCTCTTCCCATCCAGATTTTAAATTCCCGAGGTCAGGGAGCAGCTCTTATTTTATAAGGTGATGGAGGCATGAGCTGGACCTCCGGCCACTGTCTCGGCAGCGTTAGTAATGCCGGTTTCAAGAGGACTCCTCACATACTAAAAGTTAAGCAGCGCTTAAGGGCTTTCCTGGCCGGGGACCGAGGAGGGTAATTAGCCCCCGTAAGGATCCCCGTCCACCGAGCTGCGAGAAACTTCAAATCCCACTGACTTCACTGGCACTTCAGGGCACTCAGCACCTTCCAAGATTAATTCCTCAAGCAGGGAGAGGTCTAGAAACATATATATTAGAGCACTTTACATCTTCAGCTGCAGTAGGGCTTTTTCTGGGGCTTGACAAAGGACAGATTATATATTATGCCCCCATAAACTTCAGCAATCTAAGAATTCAGAAAATACCCCGTTCTATTACTCTCCTTGCTTTGACATGAAATATTAAACACCGCTTACCAAAGTAACGTTATTGAACACAGATGTCCGCTATCACATTCAAATTGTTCAAGTCAATCTAGGTTTATGTATTTTCTTTACTTAAGCGTTTGTATAAACCCAAGTGTGGCCTGACAGTAATGATTTCACAATATACTATATTCAATTAAGGAGACAAATATGCATTTACATTTTTACTGAACTTGTTTCACATACACACACACTCCAGCTCCAACTTATTTTTGACATTTGGTGGAAAATAAAGGAATAGAAAGGGTGCCACCTACTGAGTCACTCAGACATTTTTGGAGGCCGAAAAATCGTGCGAATTACCAATATGCTCGTTCCAGTTAAAAATAAACAAACGTTAAAGCTATATTTATAAGCCTGTGGGAAGATAACCATAGATAGTGTTTTCCTTATCAAATCACTCAGTGACTAGAGCACTTACCAGGGCATAGGAGACCCCATCTCCAGCTCCCTCTTGTATCTCAGCAGGGTTGAATCCACCTATTCCTCTGGAAAACCTAAGGAAAATGAATCAGTCTCTGTCGTCGCAGTCCGTGAACATCTTTGGCAAGCAATGGATGTGACACTCAGCTCATGAGAATCTAGAAGCGTTGCACCATCAACGTGAACCGTTCCTCGGGACCCACATCATTTAGCAATCTGTCACTAATTGGAAATGTATGCTGTCGAATAGCTTGCACATAAACTGTATCAAGCAGATGAGATTTAAGCAGATATCTAAATTTACAAACCCACTGAAAAGGTGTATCAAGGCTCAAGAATGAAGACAGGCTCTCAGTACAACTTCAAAACCCAGTGGCCCTTTTTGACACCCGTCAAGGGACAGCCCTATCTTTAAGATCCGGCAGCGTGAGGCAGGTATATTGAAAGTGTTGCGCTGGTGCTGCAGTTTCCTCACTTGGGGAGGATAAACTAACAAAATAAACGTCACTGTTGCCTTGCTATCAGGCAGAGAAGCCACCGTTCATGGTTTTTCTTTAGTTGCAAAGGTACACAGCCTGGTCAGTCTTGTCTTTCACAAGGGGAAGCCTACCATACCTGTCAATGCGCCTTTAAATATACCTTGAAGCAGAAGGCTTGCATCTCTGATACATCGTGACTTTGTATCTGGTCTGAACTGAAGCCGGTGATGAAGCAACACCTTCGGAGGGATGGGGCAAATACAAGCCATCCCTCCTGACCGGCCACCAATGCAGCTCTCCTCCTTGTGCAGCCTCTGTACTGAGAAGTTAGGGCGTGCCACGAATGGTTTGCTGCTTAACTTTCTTCCACAAAAGGTACTTACGCTGCTTTTCTTTGAAAAAGTTGTAGTTGTGACTCAGAGAGCCAGAGCTTTTTATTCTTCCTGATTGCATACAGAGCTGGGGGGATGCTGCGTGATGTCGGGTGTGCCCTGTGTCAGGGCAACGGCATGAAAAGCAAAAGCCAGAGATTTTTTTTCATTTCTCATGAAAAGGGTCAGCTTTGGGACTGAAAAAGGATAGATTAAAAATGAAGAATCACAACGACAAATAAGACTGAATGCTATGGCAAGGAGGCCCTGGAGTAGGTTATTCTTCACCCACGGACCACCTTCTGGTCCCTAACGCTGGTTCCCAAAGGATCCCAAAGGTGTGCCCAACACACCCCATTAATCCCTCCCTGCCGAGTGCAAGCTGAGCTCCGCTGAGCCCCCACCAGACCTGCAGATGCAGCTTTATCTTGGTCTCTGCAGATGCAGACAGATCAGAGGTTTTCACAGGTATCGTGTGTATTTAACGTTTGCCAAAATTTCTTGTGTCGGGGACTGGTGTAGCAATAACATACTTGGGAAAATAATTGTGAAACATTAATGAGTCCTTATTGTTAACAGGTGTTTCTGGCAGAGGTTCCTTCAGGGCAACTTGGACAACGCACCACAGTTGAGTTGGTAATGGCGTTTTTTTTTCCCAGAGGGACCTTCAAAGTCTCTTGTGTGGTGCTTTGTATTCCTGGCAGCAGAGTCAGGAAGAAACCCGGTTTTTAACACCCTGCTTCATGCCTACTCCAAATAAAACATTCATCTATCGGCTGTAATGTTTTTCACATCTCCCATGTGATGGGACACACTCACCACGCGACAGCTTTAGCGCAGGGCACTGAAGCACCATTTACGTCCTCAAGACAACAGGCACTGTGGTTTCATCCCTTTTTCAGGGCTGTTTTCTGCTTGCACAAGCCCTCACCAAGGTCTGCATTAAAATGGATTTTTACCACTGCAATGTTTAGGTGAAATCATTCTGTCCCAAACCTTTATAGACCTTTTTTTTGATTTTCCCAGGGGCGGGTGCCCTGGCTCTCCAGAGGACCCAGTGCGAGTAGCACTGGTTTGTTTTGTTTTTTTAAAAAAAATAAAGGCAAAAAAAAAAAAAGCTAAGGCTTTTTTTTGGAGCTAGAAATCAAAAATAAGAGACAATTCAATGCAAATTCATCATGACACTATAGTTAGTTTTTTAGGGTAAAAAACCCGGACTTAATGGGTTGGATGCGCTGTCCCGAAGTCACGCGGCTCCGTTAGCCCTCGTAGATAGCACATTATCAAACCAGTGACACTGTGCCACCAAATTAATCTGCAAAGCTTTCCAAGGGAAGGAAAACTCCAGGTACCGCTCCACAGCAGAAGGGTTTGCAAGAAGAAACCAAACCAAAACAACCCCCGCCAACACTCTTTTCAAAGACATAAGGATTTTCCAGGTGTTTGACTTCCACCTTAACTTTTTAAGTAACGTATCTTGGAGAGAAGATTCCCCTTGGATCAGAGGGGAGTCTTTGCTACAACAATAGCTGCGCTGGCAAAGCGTCTCCTTTCAACACATTCTTGAATTTGTATTTTAAGTGGTTTTGCCGCATCGGAAACCAGAAATAACTATTTTCTGATCAAATTCACTAGTTCTTGTAAAAATTTTAACATGCTAAATGTGACTGTGGACAGTTCTAACAGTCCTTCCAGGTGTCTGTTCGAACCTCTTGCTTTTGAGAGGGTGGAGAAGGGCTCTGCAAAAGGCTCGAGCAGAGCGATGCCCTGGCCAGAGCTGTTCGTTGTGAAGCTGCTCCCGCAGCACTCCCGCCCCTCGCCACCCAGGAACACGGCCGTATTTAATCTGTCGCTATTACGGTTGCTATTCTGTGCTTCATATATCGCCTGAAGGTTAAAGTAATAATTAAGAGCAGCCTTCTCATGTGCCTAGGAGTGCAAGGCCAAGATCCACAACGGCTACCACAACGTAAACGTCAAATAGAAAAAGGAAAAAAAAGCAAACCGACAGGCAGGAATTACCCCCCCAGCCTCTGCTCGCACCGATCTCACTCTTTGCTGATGACACACAGCAAGGAATCCTGCTGCGTATCTTACAGGACATCATATAAATCATTTAAAACTGGATTTCTGGTTGAAAAAACTGCAGCTACAAAACCCAGAGAATTTTCATTAAGTCACCTTGTAAGTAATTTATAGCAGGCTAAGACTTCCAAAATAACAAAGAAATGACGGGCCAGTTTCTTGTTAATGAGAACTGGAACAACAGGGCAGAATCCGCGGGAAGACAGAGCATTTCCACCCAAATATGGCTCCACTTAACCTGGCGACGTGCGCTCGGTTAACTCCGGTGCTCCCACGCTGCCAAGCCTCCCCGCCATCTTCAAAGCAGGGGACAGAGACGAGCCAACCCTTGAATTCACAGTAGGTTTCCTTCACGTTTCTGGATGAACTAAGAAGGACTCGTAGGTAGAAAGAAAACACCGATACGAAGCTCAGAAACTTCTGCAAACTGGAAATCTGGAAATTTTGTATTACTTTTGGTAAGAGGTCTGTGCAAGCACTAAGGCCACATGAGCAGGGACGCTGTGGACAAACATGGTGGTCTCGGGCAGGACCATCACCTTGCTACGTTTGTGCAGCCTTTGCTCAGATGGGCCATGGTCTACGGCAGATACTAGTAGGTTGTACTTTACTATATTAATTAATTGACCTCTGAGGAGCAGCAAGCCTAACTCTTTGATCTCTTACACCAAGAAATCATAGACCTTAAAGGAATTAATTAGTTTAATTATCATTAGGCCCTTGGAGTCACTAGAGGGAGACATAAGCACATGCCTTAAGACAAGATGTTACATCTGGACTGGAAAAAACACCCAGTAGACGATGGCATGAAGCATTTTAAACATTAACTGTAATATCTACACCACATGCAGCTTCTCAAGATGTTTTGCTGTCATCAGCTTACTAAAAGATAAAGATTTATTGGGCTATTACTGAAAAGGAAGCTAGATCCTGCCAAATGGCACGGACAGTTAGATGACTAGTTGCTGACATCTTTATTCATATATAAAACAACACAACTGAGTTGTGTTTTTTTTTTAACTACCATGCTTGAAGAAATCAACAAAGCAGTGCCTTATCATACAGAAATTTTAAGTCATTTTAAAATCATTTATGGACTTTGGACAGGTTTTTTTTACTGTGTGCATACAGAATACTCTATTAACACCCTGTCAACTTTTAGTGCTGACTGAAATAAGAGATAAGCAGATTGGTTTAACAGTGTCTGAAGATGCTGAGGGCACCGTACCACGGAGCAATGCTTCCTGGATCACGGTCACAAGATCACTTTTATCCCCATGCCATATATCTACTGCAGGCATACGTGAACTTTCAAGTGCTGCAAATGGCTTTTCTAAAGGTTTAAGACACCGACCAATGCCAACTCTGCACAGGTTGAGAATATTAACCCACCATGTCTACTTTTCGATCAGCTCTGAATGGCAATAACGTCAACAATTTCTTTGAATAGTTTAAATATTGCTTCTAATAAAGAAATTATTGAGTAAGTTGCAACGATTCTAAAGCTATCTTTATAACATGTTAAAACAGTGACAAAGCAAATGAACTTAATTATTCTACTCCTTGTTGAAAACTGTATGAAAAATGAAGTAAATCACATATGACAAAGTCCTGCAGTACTACACAGCTCAATTTAAAGTATATTTGCTCTAAAATTTAAGCCTGGAGAGCTATTCTCCCAGAAGTCAGCTAGCCATATCTGTCCACTTTTTCTCTGACAGCTTGATATACTGTCCCCCCTTTGTTACACATTTTGAATTCAATTTAGCACGCTACTTCCAATTAACCAGCACACACTTACTGCGTTATTTGGCATTAAACAGGCACATGTGTTCCTTCAGCTCCTGCCAATGCGAGAAGACAATACCCCTAAGGTGAACGGGGCTATTTGTTCGGTGAGTATTAGGCTCTGGGAAGTGTCCAAGAAGGCTAATGGAAGCCCGCAGGTGTGCGGTTTCAAATGCCTTCAAAGCGCTTCATGCCCGAGTCTTCCAGAAATGTTACACTTCATAACCATCCTCTTCCAGCAAGATTTATGCTGTGTTTTGAATATTTCTAATACTCTGGAGTCTGAGTGCCAGAAACCTCTATTTATCAGGTTCTGTCACTGGACAAGTTGCTCTGGTCAGGGATCATATATAAACCCATTTATGTATAGGCCATTATTTATTCTATACAAACTACTAAAAGCAGGTGTGATTTCAGTGTGTTTGCGCTGAATGTGAATTAGTTTAGCAGAGTAAAGTTTCATCCACAACAAAAGCCTACCGCTTTGAGACTATCAATAAGGAGAAAACAAGAACAAGTTTTAATGACGTGTTTATATAAAAAAAATTAGCATCCTTTCACTATGATACGTGTACAACAGAAAGTACAGTACAGGTTTGAGATGCATCCCACATATTCTCTGAAGGGGGGTTACAAATTCACAAAGAAATAATATTGCTATGCAAGTGCTTATCAAAAGCAATAAAAAGAACAGAATAAACAATTTGTGCTCTACAAGTCTGAGATTCGTGGATTACCACTGGAAATTGCTTTACGCAGTGTTAGAATCTAAAGCTTTGACCCCGCAAAAGAATTACTGGGCACAGCCAAAGGTCACGTGCGGAGCTGCTGCAGTCAGCCACGGGTCAACGTGCAGGAAAAGTCCTTCAAGAACCAGGGACTGAGAAGGTTTCTGGCCTAACTATTAAAAAAATTAACACGGGAATGGGAGGATGGAGGTTTCTTGGTCTACCTGTTCTCTCAAGGACCCTCCCAAGCTTTTCTTTGCTCTGATAAGAAGCTAAACTCGTAACAGAACCGTTGTTATTTATCACTGTTAGATCAACAGTATGAAGCCACGATGGCTCCAAAATGCATCTTTGGCTCTTCTGGGAAGGACATAAAGGTAGAATTCCCATGTTTGTCCCGTTGGCAACTCCTGGTACTATGATAGTTATTACTTACACAAACAGAAATCTGCAGCCAATCAAAATAATATGGTTAGCAAGAAATCTGGGCAAACTTTAATAGCTACGGTTCTTCAACATAAAAAGGATAAAAGTAGAATAATAATTTTTGGCAGGGGAAAGCGGGGAATTTTAAAAATTCTGATTGTTTTCCTATGAGGATAGTGTTATAAATACTGAAGTCTAACTTAAAACATGTTGTTCTGGTTTCATGAATTCACATTGAGTAAGATTCTGCTGGGCCCACTGAGTTACACTCGACTCATTTCCACTCTTCTCAAACTGAAGTTATCTGGAATACACAACACGATAAGAGAGTGGGATCTGGCACAGAAACTGCATGGTGAAATAATTTAAATGTCTTTCTGAAAGGAGTTATCTGTGCATGTAAGTGTGTTGCAGTGGAATACACAGAGCGCTCTTTTCAAGAAAGCATAATTAACTTTGGCCTTCTGGGAAATGGAGAGCCAAGAAAGGCATTTACCAAGTGGAAGATGGGCATAAATTTAAATAGAAAAAACATTTTCACTGAAGTTTTCACTTTCATTTTCAACAAGCTCCAGTGCTATCTTCAGGACAGTATCAGCCTGACAGTCTTTCACTGGAACCTGATGAAGCAAATAAGTAGAGTTATATTATTTTAGTAGCAGTTACACTTACTTGCCACAAAATTAATCTATGGAAAAGCTGATTTAGTAGGTTTTTCCATTAAAAAGTCGATGCTGTCTAATAAAGACTATTTTGCAGGCACAGAATTAGGTAAATTTGCTAGTCTGCAGTAAGAAGCAGAATCAAAACATTAATGACACCCAAGCAAGTAAACTTCCTTAATTAATAGCTAATGATGTAAAGTTTTGGCTCTTCTTCTAGAAAACAACATCCTGTAAACATTTTCCCTGCCTGGTGACAAAAGTGAGAAATAGAGAGTTCACAAATAGAGAACCAAGAAAAGACATTCAAAACTACCCCAATCAAAATTAATCTTTTAGTATTTTTGAAATATTTAATTTTGATTTTTACCTTTATATGATTGTACCTTGTTTTGGAACAAAAGTCATATTGAGCCCCACATCAGAATGATCTGTTTAATGGCACTGAAGTGAACACTTCTTTCCCCAAGGCAATAACATAAAGAAGCTAAGAAGTATTTTGAAGGAGCAATGAATAAAAAAGACCATTGCATGTGAATGGTTTTGTATGAATTGGCATTTTCCGATTTAAAAAAAAGTTTGCTGAAATATTTCCCAGGCAGATCTACTTGGGCCTCTAATTCATTGGCACAGGCTCAGTATCAGTCACTTAAAATATGTATTTCATCGTGTACCTAAAATTGTGACATTCTTGAAAAATACTTAATACAAAAATCTTTTATTTCCTTTATACTACATATTTACAATTCTATTATCAAGGTACTGTGGAAAATGTAAACAAGTAAACACAGGTGTAAATAATATGGCTTGAGCAAGGTTTCCCCTTTGATTAGCTGCTCAAATCAGGTATCAGCATACACAGATAAGAAAAAACCAGTACATTTTGTAAACTGCTGTCAAACAGCAAAACGTAAGTTCTTGGGTTTTATGCATTGGCTGCTGAGTAACCACACCAGTCATCGGGCACCTCTGCCTAAACTGAAATGTCTGACATACTGGGACGGGGCCAGTGGAAGGTCACCGAGGTAAGTTGGGTCTGAGGGAGCAGGGTTTGCTCAGTCTTCGGAAGAGAAGACAAGGGGAGGTATTACTGCTGTCTTCAGCTACCCCATGGGGGCTGTAGATGAGATGAAACCAAACACTTCTCAGAGATGCACACTGAAAGGATAAGAAGCAGCGGACCAAAGTTGAAACTTAGGAAATTCTCATTAGAAACTGGGAAAAAAAAAAAATCGTGAGCATGAAATTTTCAGTGGGACAGGGACTCAAAGAGATGGTGGGATCTCCATCCTTGGAAATATTCAGAACTCAACTGGATGAATCTCCGAGCAACCCCATTCAACTTCGAAGTTGACCAGGCTTTGAAGAGAAGCCTGGGCCTCCAGAGGACTCCTATAGCTTAACTTACTCTATGATTCTATGAAAAATCTTGAATATAATGCAATGCTTGCATTACTCTTGTAGTTTGGCTCTGTGGTAAATACATAGTTAAGATCAAAACATGTCAATTGCTTAACTTGGATCGTTCTCCTCCAGCAGTTGCTAAGATTGTATCTAATTGTCTCACACGAGATTTACCTTATGAGTTCCAGTTCAGTGAAATTGCTCCAAATTCACATGAGTGTAGGATCAGACCCAGGCCATCACATCTCCAAAAGAACATTTAAAATGTCACAGCTGACAGTAAAGCCCTGCTGAGAGCCACACGCTTCTGACTAGTTTTGGGACAATAACAATTTTGTCACATTTACATTGAGTAAACTTTCCAGCGACATTCATAGAGCTCTAAAGAAGAAATGACAAGGGATCGGCATCAGCCCCTGTGATTTTCTGGCTGAAAGCACAGTTGGTTAATTAATTTTGACACATTCACAAGTATCTTTACTGTGTTTAGGATGACTTTCAATACCTATGAAGTGATGAATAATAACAATAAGACTTCCACGAAGCTTGAAAAATACCTACAAAACCTGTATTGCTTCCAATAGATCACAGTTTGAATTAAACTCCCAGGTGAGCAAGCGTCGCTTGCTTTGTCCTGGACAGTTAATGACTACAGACGTGTTTAAGACCTGAGGTGAACCATGGGGTAAAACTGTTACTTCAGCTACTCATTATCCAACCGCAACAACAATCATCATCTTTAAAAATCACAAGTTAGCATCAATTATTGTCACTTGGTCTTGGTCACAAAAATCTTCTCTTGCAGAGTTGCAGTTGGCGCCGGTGTGTGAATGGTAGTGTGAAGACAAGACCTGGAACTGCCTGTACTACCATGTCGACTGAGCCCATGGTCCTGATGCCCTTTTATAAGTGCACTTGTGATATAGTCAGACTCAAGAGGTTTCTACATAGATTTTGTAACTCCTAGCCTAAAGAGAGGTATAAAGAGGCACTCTGAAATCTTTTAGTCTGGTTAACTTAGAATATTAAAATAGAGAACATTATTCCTTTATAATGACATAGTCCTATATCAAAGAACAACCTGTCTAAACAGACAAAATAGCACCAAAATGTCTTTGTTCTATTAAGTGACCAACAGCAGCTGTTGAATATACCAGGACTTTTGAAAGCTGACTTAATCAAACTATTGTGCAGTCAAACCACATTGTAATCATTTATATAAAGAACACAGAGATTATCTTAAAACATCCATCCTTGCTTACTATCTGCCTTCTCCATCCGAGATAAAACTCTTTTCTGCATTAGAAGGTACCGTTTGATGAGAACTGCTGCAGAGTTTGACTTGACAAACCACTGAGAAACTCAACTGACAAGATGGGAGAACATAGAAAGCCAGAAGAGCCTGACAGACGACACCTTGCTCTTTGGAAGACGGACTCAGATGTAAGCCAGATATAGATGGAGACCTTCCAAATCCGTCAATCCACACTAGAAATGCGGTACATATTCTCAAATTAATTAACAACTTATCAAGGACTGTGGTGCATTCTTCTTCAGTCGCAAGTTTAAAATTAGACTGAATGCTTTTCTAGAACACACAATATTATTCAAAGAGGAATTAATTTGGTGAATCCCACTAGTTTCTGTGCAACGTGATTTTGCAGTGAATCCATATTGGCTTCATAATCTGTGAAACGCTCATTAAACTTCACGCTGGTTGTCAAGCGGGTTTAGAAAGTCACTTATACGTGGTGTGGCTCACTGCACGTTGATACGTTACATACTGCTTATCCCGATACTCTTTGGAGCTGGTCTTATTAAAAACATGTCCAAGCTTTCAAACAATGAATTATATTATATATCAGAAAGAATGTCCAGAGCAGATTAATGGAGGGGTAAGAGGCTAGGAATAAATACATGAAACAGATTCAACTTTTTAAAAGGATCCAGCTACTAAATGGCCTCTGTAGTCTTCCATAAGAAGTGTGAATACTTCAGTACAATTCAAGCTGAATTGAATAGCTGTTTTCATATCCAAATTCAAATACCGTCTGTGCATATAAAACAGCTCATTTATTAGTCCAAATGTTACTGTTGTAGAGCTCTTGGAAAAATATTCCCTCTTTCTTGAGTTTGCTCTTCATAAAAAGGAAGCTTTGGAGGGCCACCTAGAGAATTAAGTAGAAACACGGTTTCAGGTCTGTATAACATAATACTGAAATATTATACAGATTATACAATTTACACTTAAATAATTCAAAAGAAGGTAGTGGACTGAGTTACACTGGCCTCCTCATAGAGGCAGAGAGCAGGCAAAACAATAAACCACCTCTCAAACGGAAGGTTCCCAAAGTGGTTCCTAAAGTAAATGCAGAATTGTATGCTATCTCCATCAAGCCAGTTGTGATTAGACTACAAGTGGGAGGAAACTTTCCCTCAGTACTATATCTCATTAAGAAGAGAAATTATCTAAATAAAAAAACAAACAAACAAACAAACAAACAAACAAAACCCCAAACCCTTTTGTGATAGTGAGATGAGTGCTTTAGCACGCTCACAAATGAATCCATATCTATTTTCCAATATTTTATGTACTTAACATATCTCACCATGCTCTTCAAAACCTGACACCTCTACAAAAAGTAAGCGAACGTGATGGCACGCACAGCAGGTAAACCTCCTTATTCATCATACAGAGGCTGTGGATATCAACTATTTCAGGGCAAAATTTCATACTGGCAGGCATAGAAGAGTGTACCGCTCTCCGGCACAGCTGTGCTGGAGTCAGCCTTGGAAATCCTTCAGCAGGCTGTGCAAGATCTCCACAGCCTGCTCTGAGGGGAAACCACTGCACTGAGTCAGTTCGGCTTGGCCAAGACCTCACAACCACCTGGAACGACTCCTGGCATTTGCAGTGTCCCCTGGCATTCGCAACATCAGGCTCCTGGACCCTTAGTAGGGCAGCACACACCAACACAACCCTTCCAAGCAAAGCTGCTGCTATCATGGGTTCTGAGTTTTTCACCAGAGATGGAAATGCAGAACGGCTTCTGCCTCACGTTGCCTGACACAGAAACTGTGGTGGCTGCTGCCGAGCACCATGTTTGCGTGGTCAGTCGATACTCCTGTCCAAACGGCCCACTGACCACCCACCGTGGTCAAGGCAGGATTTCTTCTGCTGAGAAAGTCTGCACATCTCCAGCTTGTGTTACCTTCTTTGCAGGTTGGCCCCATCCACGTGGCTGGGCATACGCAGTTCCCGTTGTACGGATTGCACCGGGATTTGCTGGCGCACTGGCATCGCAGGGAGCAGTCGGGGCCGTACTGGTCCGACCTGCAGTCTGGAAGGACAGAATTGTTTGGAAGAGGGTGAACGCTCCCTAGCAGTCTCCCTGTTCTCTGGGATCAGGAAGCTGCTTAGACACCTACATCTGTTAACATTAAAATGTGACATTTTGGAAAGCCTTGCGGTCCTCAAGTTTCGTCTACCGCATGGTCCGCCCAAACTGTAGCCCAGCTATCCTAAAGAAGTTCCCAGAATGGAAATCATGACTGGTGTAAAACCAGGGGTTGACAGCCCAACAGAAAAGATCTTGGGATTTGCTCAGGAAAGTTACTGTCAGCATCCTGGACCCACACTATCTCCCGCAGCTCTCCACTGCACGGCTTGGCTGTCAGCGTGTGCCAGCAAAGAGCCTTCACTCACAGAATGTGAAGTTGAAAATTAATCCATTTTATATATACTCTTACGTCTTACTCCGATTGCACAATTCTGCTGCCTCCTGGCCAATTAATCTCACAAAATGTCTCACTCCCAAATACAAATACATTTCATACCTAGGCTGATAAATTCTCATTGCAATTTTTTTATGCAGTCAGAGTAAAGGCATGAAGGAAAAGTTAGCAGCAAGTCACAAGGCAGGGTGCTAAACACACTGTAAACAATAGCCCTCTCTCCCTCACCTCGCTAGAAAATACTCTAAATAATCAAGGCGCTCGCTTTCTCACACAGGCACCGTTAGGTAAATAAAAGTGCTGCTGAGCCCTGCATCAGCTGCAGCCCCAACATGTGGGAGAACTCTCCCCGTGCGCTCAGAGCTTGGCCTTTTCAATTAGGAAATGTTATGAGAAAAGGTCTCCTCGAACACCTCTGGACCTGATTTTAATTTATGTAATACCACATTTTCATGTTAATAACAATGTGTATTTAAGACATCTGTTTGAAAGTCTGCAATGTTAATTTACTACAGAAAAAGAGCGCCCATAAAAGTCTGTTATATTCTCTCTCTTTTTTTTTTTTAATTAACATTTTCCCTGTTTAATGGGTGCTTTACCAGAGTTCAAATTAAAATCAGGCCTTTTATCTTTATGGCCACTGCACAGTCACAGCTGCTCACAGTTATATCACAGATGAACTGAGCCTAATTGAAAATAAAAATGCAAATAAAACCTACCCCATAACAGCTTTTCATGGACGGGGGCTACCCTAGCTGATTTAAGAAAAATAAAAATGACTCCTAGAGTTTGCAAGAAGCAAAACCTCGGTTCACATTTTTGGTTCTGAGCTTCCCCCTTGCGTTCCACTTCTGCCTTTCATGGCAAGGCCTCTGGGTGCCCAGCGCCGACCTGGCTGCGGGGGTGGCTGGTGTCCCCCGCCGGATCAGTGCCTGCAGACTGGGTGGCTTCGATTCCTGACCACAGGACAGTGTGAAGAGGGAAGCAAATCATTTTCCATTTTCGTTTTGCAGGTTGCACTAGCACTTAAGCTCCCAGCAATTAGTTTGCATTAATAACAGGTGGTTTAAAGCCGTTTCCTGCCCTATCCTAGAACAAAGAGAGAAACAATATTCCCCCACCGCGATTCTGGGGCTCAGGAGGATTACGGTTCCTGGTGTGAACCTCCAATATCAGCACAGGGACGTTCACTGCTTTTATCTTGTTTGCCACAACGTTGGGATCACAAATCTCTTCTTACACTTCTTTAAACCCATGTCATTCCTTTTACTCCAGTGATTACCCTAAATTTATTCCGGCATAACTGCGATCAGAGTCTGGCTCAAGAACCTGGCCTGCCATTGCTGCCTCTCAACCCTGCAACCAGCTCACCAGGGTACAGTGGTGGGACTGGTTTTTCCTCCAAGAGAATTTTCTCACCTGTTTTTATACCCTTGTTACAAAATAGTTCTGCTCTCGTGGGCCAACCGTTTCCCAAGCACACAGCCCAAGTGCCTGTGCTGCAAATGAGGGAATTTTATTTGGATTAAATGTTCCTGGACTACTGCTGATCCCCAGAGGCAGGCATAGCTGCTGCAGCTCCGCTACCCTCACCCGCAGGGATTCCGCCCTGCTTCCTGGGGAAGCAAACCCGGAGCTGGACATACTTTTGCACTGGTCTGAAAAGGGTCACAAATGTCCGTGTGACAAAACACACGGCAACTGGATCCCTTCGTGCCCACGTGCACCCTCTGGAGCCTTCCCAACTGCGGCTGTAAAACTGTGGGCTTCTTGGTATAGTCTTCACCTCTCCAAAACTCAAGGCAAATGACATTTTACAGCTGACCTATAAACGGTTTTCCTATCAGTGTATTAATTTAAATATTGATTAAATCAAGAGGTACAGCCTGTTGATAAAGCTGTTGATAACCTGTACGAGTAATTTGCTACAAACAATGTGTTCTTGAATACCGGCAAATGTCCTTTCACAGTTACGCTTAGACCAACAGGTCATATTGGTTTAACTAAACATAGTCCAGCCCTTAGAAAATACCCTTACCAATGTCACATTTGTCTCCAGTCTTCCCAGGTGGGCAAAGGCACTTCCCAGTCTCTGGATCACAAGGAGCTCCTCCGCAGTCGCACCGGTGCCGGCACCTCTCTCCAAACCAGCCCCTGTCGCAGCCTGACAGCAAGAGCACTTTTTTTAGACGCACATTTGAATGGCAAGACGTACATTAGGCCAGAGTTTTTCCAGGATGTCTCAGAGGAGAGCTCGTAAACTCTCCACTGAAGCTCGTGTAAATGCCAAGTTTAATGAAGAATCGAACATAGCAGAATAGGCATAATATTTATGCCTTTATGTTGGGTTTGTCTAATCTAACCCATCAAAGTTATCTGTAAATCTGTCCCAGAAATGTAACTGGCACTTATTTTCATTTTTAATTAGAACTCTCTAGAAGACCGTTCCATAACACTCAACAGGTCTGACATGCGCCTATTTAATAATCTTATTTGGAGTTTTAGAAGCAAATTTAAAATCAGTAAAAAGAACTTATATTTAATAAACGACATGTGGAACTCATTGCTGAAGACATCATGGAGACCAGGACTTTCACCGTATTAATTGGAACCAGATTAGTTAATTTATAAGGAAATGAGAACACCCAGCTATATAACAGGTAAAAAACCCCGAATCTAGTGTTTCAGGATATTCATAAAGGTCAAAATATGGAAGAAGTTGGTCTCAACAAACAAACATTTGAGTAATAACATGGGATTTTTTGAGTTTAATTTTGGTTTTTTGTTTGTTTGTTTTTTTTTTCTTTTACATCAGAGGGGCACAAGTACCTTTCTCACAGTAAACACCTTGATAACCCAAAGGACAAATGCACTGTCCTGTCACTGCATTGCAGCTCGCTCCATTTTTACAGGCACAGGCATGAAGACAGCTTAGCCCATAAAATCCAAGAGGACACCCTGAAAAACGAAAGTATCAAATGAGGAAGGTTTATGAAGAAAAACATACATCTCTAAAATCCTCTGTATTCTCAGCTACATTCCCTGGGAGCCCACAAAAATGATACTTACCATTAACTCTAATAATGCCACGTGCTTTTAAACTTGTACCACCCCAGCATCAGAGGTATGCAAGTTACTCAGATCTGGAAACAGCCGGGTGATCTGGGACACCCCAAAAATTTTAACTGAACCGGCGAGGTGTTTAGGTGACTAGCCTGAAGACCCACATCCCATTACTGTTGGAAAAGAGAGCAGCCGGGCTGCCCAGGCGCCTCCACTTACTGTGCTCGCAGGAGTGGCCGTAGTAACCCTCGGGGCATCGGCAGCAGCCCGTGAACCTGTCGCAGGTGCCGTTGTGCTGACACGAGCAGTCCAAGCCGCAGCCAGACCCGTACTTCCCTGGAAGACATTCTGCTGGCAGGACACGGACAGAAAAACAGACAAACAAAACAAAACAAAAAATCACTGATGTCACCCAGAAAAGCTCTTATGTGATAGTTTGTATAGCTGAGATATGATGCCCACAAAATAACTTGCAGACCCAAGGAGAACATTTGTTATGAAGACACAGCATTTCTGCAGAACTGTGATGCATTTACGTATTTCAATAAGAAATCTTTTATTATATAGATGTTCGAACAGCAATTTCCTTGTACTTTTGATAGTCTTTTTTTATTTGTCTCTTTACGTAGTCAATATTGAACCCACACCATGTGTTGTAAAGCCACATAGTAAATGGTATAAATGGTACGTTCTATTTTTTTTTTTTCCATATCTACAGCAATATTTTCTTTTAGGCACTTAGAAAGTGTGAAAGAAAACACATAGCTTTTCCTCCTCTGTGTTATCATTGGAGTTCACACTATTCCAATTCCTAATAAAACCGTGAGGATCTCTTTTTCACACATAGCAACAGACTTTCCATGTATAATGAGGTATCTGCTTTTACAGAACTAAACACGTCTCAAATTACTGAAAGCCAAGTCATGCAAAAATGACTGTGCCAATATAATTAACCTAGGCATCATTTCTGCATAAGTTAAGTTCCCACTGCTGTGATAATTTGAATCTGGGCAGACCAATGAGCGTGGCCATCCAAATAATCAGATTCATAACTGTGCAAATGTCAGATAAGATCTTTCAAGAACATCATATCTAATCACTAGAAAAAGGATGCCTGATTAGCTGTCTTTGATTTCCAGTCAAAACACACTCAAAACCACACTGCTGTGGAAATCAAGACTCAAAGTTCCAATAACTTGGCTACCTCTGTCAAAAGATAAGCTCTTTCTAGTGATATAATACACAGTTTTTTATGCGCTGTGTGCATGTCTACCCCTGTGCTTGACACCAGAGATGTTTTATATTAGCAATTCTGTGAGATACATCCACGATCTACCACTCCACGTGGTGACACCTGCATGACCCTACTGAGGCTTTGCAACCCAAATGCAGCCTATGGGCGGTCACAGAGATTTCAAGGAACGGACAAATAGAGATGAACACAGGTGGCCTATGCAATGTGAAGTTAGCCAGTTATTGGTAAACTGCACTTTTTTTGGGGGGGGGTATTTTAGCGCCTGCCCACAGTGGTATTCACCTTGTGAGTGGCTCCATGGAGTTAGCGTCTTTCCTTTCCTCCCTGCTCCTTCTCTGCACGCATGCATGCACGAAGCAAGGTCTCTGAGTCTTCTCAGGTGCAAAGTGAAACAATTGCATTGAAGAATTCTGCTAAAAAGTGTAATTTCTACACGACATTTTATATAAGGACACTGCCCTATAACGACCAGTGGTAAAGATACGTATGGAGTTTGAGATGGATGTTCTACAGATGTCAGGGACAGAAAGGCTGTAAATGAGGGTCCAGGAGTGTGTTGGGAAGATTGCACCGTGGCAGTTATGATGCAAAGATGACATTTGTCTTGAATGTGAACTCAGAACTATTTATTTTACATCATACCAGTAAACTCATGGTTTCCTGAACATTTAAGTCCGTAACTTTACAGATATCTTTCATCTGGAGAGAGAAATGGGAACACAGAAATGCAGAATGACTTTTGGGAGATGGACAGAAAGAGGTGGAAAAACTCTACTCTGGGCTGGCAGGAGGGCTTCTGGAGTGAAAACTGAGCTTAGTGTGCTTTGTCTTGTGTAAGGGAGAGCTGTCATGGAGAAGAGTAAGGACAAAATAGCAAGACAATCTTAACTGCTTTGGACAGATATTGTCAGAACTGTACTAGCAGAGAAGTCAATACATGGGAAGTTCAACTGCAGTCCAGTATCAAAGGAAAAAGAATAACAAGACAGAACATAACATGAGAGGAGGGACATGTGGGCTTCTGCTGAGCTCAGAGGAGAACATGAAAGAAGATACAAAACAACGTTCCCATGAACAAAAGAACACAAAAGCTGGACAGGAGAAGAAGTAAGAGGCCATGCAAAGGAATTGATGAGAATTACAGAGTGGGACTCATGAGAAAACTGCCTCTGACAAAAGACCTAAAGCTCTAACTAGGGGCAGTTCTCCGTGAGAGAAGCTACAGAGACAAATGCAGCTGGGAGAGAGTCTACTTAAGCAAAACCTGTCCCCTTTTGTGTGTCTGTAGACACTGAGAACCCCTGCTTGAATGTACACGTTCACTATCATCAAAGCAGAAAATTACCTTTCTCACACGATCTTCCTGTCCAGCCGAGCCCGCAAGTGCAGTTGCCATCCACGTGGTCACAGATACCACCGTTCTGACAGGTACATGTCAGGTGGCAGTTGGGGCCATATTGTCCCTGGGGACACACTACAGAGAATTAACAAAGTTTGAAAAAAAAAAAAAAAAAAAATTAGCATCCCAAAAAAGGATGAAGGTGACAGGGAATAAATACAAATATACATGCTCGCCACAGAGTACCCCAAGTGCCTGGTGTCTCCTGAGGGCTGTGGGACACTCTACTCCATGCTTATGAAACACAGGCACAGGTTGCTCAGAGAGGTGGTAGATGCCCCGTCCCTGGAAACATTCAAGGTCAGGTTGGATGGGGCTCTGAGCAACCTGATCTAGTTGAGGATGTGCCTGCCCCTGGCAGGGGGGTTGGATTGGATGACCTTTAAAGGTCCCTTCCAACCCAAACCATTCTATGATTCTTATTAGCAGTTTCATCCAAACACTCTCTGCCTCGCCATATCTCCTCGCTTGGCTTCACTCCATTTGCTCCTCTTGCCCTCCTCCCTTTGTCCCATCTCTCAACTCGTCTTCAGCAAATCTGCTCCCTTCACTTTTTCAGTTTTAGTAATTTACTTCTGAATTTAGTCCCATCCATCCTCAGTGCCCTCACACTGCTCATGTTGTGTGGTACAAACTACCCTTTTTCCCATCCTTATGTTCCGTTTGGACTGCAGTCTCTGAAAATTTGGACTTTAGCTTTGTGGAGAAACCAGTGCAATGGTACCAAGGTGTGGTGGAGCAAAGCAGTGAGATGGGGGCAGGAGATGGGGGTAGGACAAAGGCAGGGTGATGGAGCAGGGGGGGACAGGGGCCGAGTTCAGCACACTGCAATGTTATCAAGCAGAGGCACTGGGAAACACAGCCATAAACAATGTTTGTCGCTGAGTTTTATTTGCTGGTTTTTTTAAGTATGTGCCCAACTGACGAGATGACCTTGGCTCCCGCTTTGTTACCTTGCTGACAGCTGGGTCCCATTTGGCCGGGAGGACAGGTACACTTGCCAGTCTGCGGGTCACACTGACCTTTACCACATGCACAGAACAGGGTGCAGTCCTTCCCAAATCGGTTTTCAGGGCAAGCTGAGGGAAACACAGGCCTTTGTTAAACACCCCGGGTGTTCAGTGCCAGTTTGCATTTTTAACATATAGGCAGGATCCTATAGGTAGAGTTGGCTCCATTTTTATTCCAGCTAATGTGCTTCAAAGCGACAACTGTGAAAGCAAAACCCATCCAAAGCCATGACTGCTGCTTCCTCTGAAACTTTACTTGAGGTTATAAATATAATCCATGGTTTCACATGGAACATTTAGTAGGTTTCCTACCAAAAAGGTGAGTGTACAACTGAAATATCAGCTGCTCATCCTTCCAGCTAAAGACGTCTTTCCTTCTTTAATATTGATGCTGTCCTATGCTGAAGAGCAAAGCTATAGGCTACTAAACGTTAAAGCATTGCCTTTCTGTGAATAAGCTGAAGAGAACTTCATAGAGATCATCACTTTGGAAATAGCACAGGAATTCAGCCACACAATTTAGCTCAGAAATAGAGAAGCAAGAGTAGGGTTGCCATGGAGCCTTTACCAGTTTTGCCATGACAAAACTTGATCTTTTTCCCATTTATTGAAACTAATGGCACCATAGTGTGAAACAAAATATTGAGATAATTTCTCAACCTAGAAATTTTGGACAGGAAGAAGGAACTTGAGCAATTCATGCTGAGCTAGCTCTAGAAATAAATTTGGGCAAGCAGGTTGTAATCCTGGGATGAGTGTCCTTGCTTCCATGCATGCAGAAGAGAGGGAAAATATTTTGCAAGAGATTTTTTACAAAGCTGGAATCCTGATTTACAATTCAAGGAGGAGGTAGCTGGGATCTGTCTGTTTTTCTACTGACAAGCTCTTAATGCAGATTATTCTCTCTGCTGTTTTTTGAAAGAGGCAGAACATGAATGTTGGCTTACTTTTACTACAGTCGGCTCCAATGAAACCAGGCGCGCAATCACAAGTTCCTGACGCAGGGTCGCAATGGCCTCCATTCATGCATTTACAGGGTTTTTGGCAGTTTGAACCGTAAGTGCCTTTTGGACACCCTGTTTTAAAAGAACAAAATAGCAATTAGGCTATGTTGCTACTGGGCCCACGGCATTTCATGTCATAAGCACTTTGTCGCTTTCAGCCAAAATTAGATTTTCATTTTCTAACTCTAATCACTTCTAGAGGGTCAGGAGCAGCCATTGACAAGCAGATGGTTGCCTCGGGCAGTGCACTCCCTGGGGCAGCAAGGCAGCGCTGACCCGCAGCGTCGAACGCCTGGAGAGCCGGACCGACTGCTGCTGCCGAGCCTGCTCCTCCCATTCCTCATACGTGACGGTAGCAAGAAAAGCAAGCCCAGTTCTTCAGACGTTTTCCTCCTGGATTTCTGTTCCAAATCAACCTGTCCCCGCTTCCCCTCCCACGGCAGGGGTGGAGAGATGGGGCCTTGGTCCCTCTTCCTTTGGGCAGCAACAGCCTGGTTTGACCGCCATGGTGAGAAGCCATGAGCTCTCTCTGCCCCTTTTAGTGGTCGTTTTAACTGACCAGGCACAGATAGCGGGACAGGTCTCATCTTTTAAAAATGTTTAAGTTGAAAAAAGTTAGTTTCCTCTATAAGCTACTCCTTCAAACTGGATTTTGTGTTGCTCTGACAAATCTAGTGGGCTGTAGATGGAAGACATGACAATAACATGAAATTTCAGGAGACACCTTCTCAGAAGATAAATACAGGAGAGAGACGCTTTAAATGCAAAGCCAGAAAACTCTCTGAGGAAAAAAAAAAAAAAAGCAGCTGTATTGTGTAATAACCAGAAGAAACATTAGACCTGGATGGATTGCTGAGCCAGTGTTACATGGCAATGATCTGTCCATGAAGAGGTCTTCCAGGTGGTAGCAAGTATTTCTGGTTTCTTTTTGGACAGCTAATGTTGAAGGAGCACCAAATACAAGATCAGGAAGATCTTGTATGAATGCATCTGCCACGCTTAGGTCATGTCTTCAAGATACTCTTTAGAGTGATGGAGGCTGGAACGGAGGAAAAGAGCTGCACGTGCCTCCGTCTGTCAGGGTCGCCTCCAGCGTGCCACCCCTGAACTCTGATGATGCAGGTTATTCTCCCAATTTTCCAGTGTACTGGAAGAGGGAGAAGCTGGTGCTTTTAGAAGAACATGATCATCATTCAACGGTTACACTAGTGCTACTGCCTCTACGTGTCATTTCTTTGCTCCTTCTTTCTCTTCCCCCGGCAAAAGGAAAGCCTATGGCTACTTTGGAAATCTGGTTGAATATATATTTGCACGTGTCTCCAAGCAACAGATCTCTTGCAATCTGTGCATAAATAACTTTATACATTTTCTCTCTTTTCTGAAGGCATGAAGGCATGGTCTGAGTGGCTGGAGAAATCTCTGGATTTTTTTAACTATTCAATAAAGAGAGAGAGAGAGCGCGCTTATGGTGAAGCTTTAAAGGGATGCCTTTTAAAATAAAACTGAAAATTGGCTTCTGCTCAAATCAGGATAGCAGATCATCAGGACTAAACAGATACACACTTTTATAACATGCAGATACTCTCCCCAGCCCTTTTCAACCATGGCTTCTTCTCAATGAATACTTCGTCATCAGTGCTTCCATCTGTCAGTAGAGAAAATCTGTTTCATGTGCAAACCCTGGCATCAAGGAGTGAGCCCTGCAACATCTATTTCATTTCCACCACGACATGAAGTTAAGGACACACCCAGATTCAATGATTTAATTGGATTCCAAGTGAGTTTCTTTCTTCCTCCTCCCTTTCCTTTTGGTCATCGTTTGGCTTTTCTCTTTTTTAATTCTGTTTCCCACACTCCCAAACACGCTGCTTCTCCCTGGCAAAGCTTTCAGAGTTGTTCCTCCGCTCAAGACTAGCAAGAGCTGTTCCATTACTGAAAGGGATGCAGTAATTCCCCCCTTTCCAGTTTATTTACCTTTGCAGCATTTTATTTATTGCGGTTCAACAGGGAGCAGTACAAGCAGGGCAAACACATCAGCTGCAACATTCATGTGGTTATTAACAAGGCCATCTCATCTGTTACTGCTTTGCAGGAGAACTTCTATGCAGATAGCTAGGGCAATTTACAGAGTGTCCTGCCATTTAAGTAGGCTCTGCCTTTATAAAGAGGGTTAGCCTCTAACCACCAGCTATCTCATAAAGACATTTTCTAATTTAACAGTTTCCTGTGCATGTGCCTTCTGTTTTTTCTAAGAACGGCAGGAGCAGCAGCCAGATTTCTAACTCATTTCCTGATTTTTTCTTTCTGGTTTGGGTGGGTTTGCCATGACCAAGAGCTCCTAAATCTTTTCATACCAACTGCATACGCTACGGCTTTTCTTACCAACGTTATTAATTGCATTGTCAAAAAATCACTTGCGAAGCATCCTGTTACCTACAGCTTGAAGGTGAAGCTGGTGAGGTCTTCCTGGCTCAGAGTTCACCCAGCCCAGTAAATGTCAGAGAGACGTAGCATGGGGTTTTTTCATCCATTACACCACCACTTACTGCTTTTTATTCATAACTTCACTCAAGTAGATCTGCCCGTCCACCGAGTTATGGACAACTGATGGGAACCTTATTGCTAGTTTGTCTGCTTCCTCTGGATCCTGCCAAGAGACTGTTTCAGCTCTTCACTCCAAAATCTGAGAACATGAAAGCCTCGTTGCTCTTGGCTCCTGGAAATTTGACTTCCCAGCCAACTACACCTTTTATAGATACTTTCTTGAATCTTTTTTCACAGTACTATAAATATAGCAATAGTTGCCAGAAACTGTTTCCAGCAGCATCCAACCACATGTTGACTGGACTGAAGCCCATTTCACGTCTTTGGGAGCGGCTCCCTATGCTGTTTTTAATATTATATCGAAAGCTTCTTCAGCCCGGAGCAGCCCCAGTTCTCCCTGTAGTGAGGACGGCAGGAACATGGAGTATTCCCACCAAAGTCACACTAGCAATCCTTGGTTATCAGTCACTTCAGAATCAGGTCCACAATCTCTCACTCCACTGACCTAAACCTAAAAATAACACACTTAAACTTTTTTCCTTCCATTTTTTTGCCTGTCTAAGCAATGGTCAGAGTGGCATAGGGGAGAATAGGAAAAAAAAAAACCCACATAGATGCAAGACAAATTTTCTCTCTCTGTGAACCTCCACCATTCCATTATCTCTTCCAGGAAACGTTTAACAAAATTGTATTTATTAAGTGAGAATTTGGTGTGCAAGATACTGTGTGTATTTGGAACCTAAGAGAACACAGCACCACGAAGGATCACGTCTCATACGCTATAGGTTTAATCCTAGCTACACAGGAGCCCAAGGCAAAATCCCTCTGAACGCAACAAAACACAGATTTCATTTTGTAAGTAACTTCTTTTCTATCAGAACTTCAGTGTAATTATTATTTAAATTTTAAAATTCTGAAGTAAAATCTTAAGGATCTAAGCAAGCTTGAGGACATTTACTAGAATCTATAGAGATTCAGTACTATATGGACAGGTAATGACTACTGAAAGATTGCTACATAAAAGTAATAGGCTAACCATGATTAAGTCCTTTAAAACGATACTGTTAAATACTTGATCTCCACTACTGCTCTACTATAATATTTATTATAATCTAATGTATAATGGATCCAGATGGCTCTAGCCGAGATGTCGAAGGCCGGATTTCGATCTCACTTACAGTGAGAACTGATGTACAAAGGAGGACAGAATCAATCCTTACATTTACATTTATATTTTAAAAAACAACTTGTGATGACATGATGGTAATACAAATTCCCATCTCCAAAATGAGCCTCTTTCCTGTTTCTTCTCGAGGAATAAAGCACAGGTTTAACCCTCACTAGAGCCGCGCATATTGCAGATGGCTTTTGTATCCAAATTGTCACCCAAAAAAAGCAAGCAAACCAAACAGAGCCACGCTGGATTCCTTGGAAAGGAAAATCTTTGGCATTCACCAAAGAGAAAGCTTTTTTTTTTTTTTAAAATGAGTCTATTACAAGCCATGGAGTAAAAACAAAATTAAAGTTGTAAATAAAAAGGTAATTAACTGTCTCCTTTTTTGGATACTTTGGTCTATGTTTCTTATCAGTTGCCACATTCCACCAGAAACAACTTTACAGATGTTCTAAAATACCGGCATGAGGCATGTGGATCTGGGAATATTTTTTATGATGGACCGTTTGGCCAATTGGCATTTTGTCCTCTACACTAGTCACCATTTTTCAATCCAGAGTAACAAGTTGTTTAATTTGATTGTTCCTCAGAAGGCCCTACAACTTAACTGACTTTATGAATCACTTAGTTTTATTGCCAATTGCAGCTTGTTGTTTTCTAATAACCGTTTGTCCTTACTGGAGCACACAGAGATTTCGGGAAGTATTTTGGCGTAGGTATTTGGAAATGAAAGAGCTACACAACATCCAGGTGTAGCTGAAGATGAGAGGTGTAAACGTAGAGAATGATATTGATATTCTTCAGCATGGCATGAAATTGGAAAGAATTTAGCTAGTAAATGAGTCCTTTTTTTAATTTTTTTTTTTTAAATTATTATT
>NW_009232661.1:0-9305 GCF_000690835.1 Fulmarus glacialis
AGAGCCGCTTCGGCACACGTTGCACAACCGGGGCCGAGCCCAGCTGCAGCCCGAGGGGGTCAGGGCCCCCCCCAACCTGCGCGGGACTGCTCCCCGCAGGGCTCGGGCTGTCCCAGCCTGCCCGACAGGACGGCACACGCTCCCCACTGCGAGGGTAGCAGCCAGAGATACGGGGAAGGGTGTTGGCCCCGCGGAGATCAGTTGCTATACCAGTTTCTCGGATCTTGGCTTCCATCAAGCTCCCGAACACAACTGGTACAAAACCCTGCGATCCCCCCATTATCTCCCTTCTATTTCCTACCCTACCCGTTCCCTACGGCGTGCGTTCAGCCGTGCAAACTGACTTCTTGTGATAAGTACGCTTATACCTTATAATACTCTTGATCTTCTATCGCATATACACGCTATTAAAAAAAAGCTAGCAGGAGGAACCACACAGTAACTACCTACCTTTATTTTAATAGAATAAGGAAATAGTTAATGAAAAAGTTTTAGAAAACTGCATCTAAACTAACACATCAAGGCATATTATGAACATTACAGTATTTTCATTCTCTTTCTCCCTCATAACACATTTGTTATTTGTATTTTTAATATTTGTTATTAACAAATACTTAATAACAAACTTACTAAGTTATTTCTCGTATTTAAAATGTTAAAGTTTACAAAATAGAGTCTCCATCTTTCCAACACTACAAATCAAAATAGTATAAAGGAGACTACAACCATATACTTCATTGCATTATTGTTCATATACACATTAACATATATCTGAATCTTACAGACTGATTATTTCCAGAAATTCTTGGACTTCTGCAAAGAAACATTTTCAGTGTCTAGAACATATGTTAGAGGGGGAAAAAAATCATTCAAAATTTGAGAAAAGAGGATTTTATTTGCATCATGTCCAGAATAAGTGGGGTGAGGGGGGGAATCTTGCTGTGTAATCAATCAAGCTTTGCTTGTGCTATCTTTCTTCTAAATTGAAAATCAAGTACCACAGCTACCAAAAAAGGGAATGTTTTAGATAAGTTTTGTAAGAGCTTGTTCCCATTTCCTGGTAGTTGGCTTCTTTTTTCTAATTCAAAATGTTTTAAGCACCGCTAATGACAATGTGGCTAACAACATTTTGAGGTTTTCTTTTTAACATTTAAAGATACTGCATTAGCCAAACATCACTTGGTTTTTCAAGCCACTCAAGCAGATTCAGTTACTTAGCATCAACTAGATGCCGAATAAGAAGGGAAAGCCAACACCACTCACTCGGGAGCTCTTCCTCCCATACAACAGGAACAAAAGGTGCCACTAGAGATAACCCACAAAGCACCCCTCTCAGGTCCTGCTGAGCTTCCCGTAAGCAAACTCCATCTGTTGCCAAAAGCCAAAACTTGCCAAAGGAGAAAACAGAAGACAGATGTCTCTTTGCCAGGAGAAAGACTAAGCTTGCTTTCTTACTCAAACCCAAGCTGTTGAGAAAGCTTACAGGAGAATATATGTAAGCCAGTGAGCAGCAATATTTATCCCACCACTTGAAAATTGATGAGAGCTCTTCTGTAGCCAGCATTTTGATACTAAAAAGGAAAAAAATTGGGAGGAGCAAGGAGAAAGAAGAGCATTCAAGTACAATACGTTACCATTTAGAATATTCTGGAGAAGTCTCCTGTTTTCATTTTCCACTTGGCCATTCAACCAGAAAAAATAAAATAAAAAATCACCGCTGTCACTATTACTCAATATGCTTGAAATCTCTACTTTATCGTCTTTCCATTATGATTTACATTAGTATTTATTGCTAGCAGAAAAATTAAGTGGCTCAATTCTTCAGATAGCATCCATAGTTCCAATTTACTTCAGGAGGCATCTGTTATAGTCCTAATCTCTGAAAAATAGGAGCGAAGTTAATTAAAAAATTACAATCTTAGACTAATCAAAATTTGCTTAGTTAGACTACAGTCTGATTACAGTAAAAGGAATATCCAATCAAGTAACTTAACAGATCTACTGGTTGTCAAGATGTTAAATTTCAGATTAAAACAGAGCTGCTGCTGACATGTAGATTTAGGGAAATTAAACCTACTGAAACATTAAAATGTCCTTTAAGTTCAAAAGTTATAAGAACTCAGCCACTGATATACATTAAAGTGAATTCCTTTGAGATTTTTTTATTTCAAGTAATACCTGGATACTCTCACTTCCACCACTGTCATGGTGTAAATGGTTTTGCTCTTGGTTTATACTCCCATAGCAGAGCCATCGACATCTCTGTGTTTGGAAGGGAGGCGTTAAAAATGAACAAAGGGACAGACACAGACAGGATTAAGACTATTACCACGGTGCTATCCACTGTGCCACAACCCCAGCCGGGAAGGCCTAACGCGGGGGCTAACACCGAGGGGTATGAAATGGAGGGGTGAGAAGGGGTTGTCATGAGAAAGCCAGAAGCTCCACCAAATTTCACCCTCTCCTGTCTCTGCCTCCCGCCCCCTCGCCTCCTTCCTCCCAAACCCTACCAACCATCAGGCATGCAGAGAGCGTTGTATTTGAGGAAGGGGAGATGCCCAAGGCCAGTTTCACCAGGCACGACATGGGTGGCGAGGTGCAGAGCGGACACTGAAACCGTTGCCCCTCAGAGCAGGCAGGACTGGAGGTGGAGAGGCAGCTCAGAGCACACCTGGGGTGGGGAGCCTAAGCTACTAAAGAAAAGGAGGACGAGAAGAGAAGAGGAAGGGAAAAAAAAAAATCAGGCCTTAACCTAGAAAGCGTGTAGACCAGTGGCTCCAACAGGGAAATTACCAAGCGTTACGGCAAAGCAATCACTCGGCGCTGTCTCTCTTTGCAGGCGTAACTACCCTGCCGCCAGACTGCTCGGTGACGTAAGCTCAACCACATTCAGAAGGACCTTAAGCGTTCATATTCTAACTAGTCATAAGGCCTCAAAGGGCAACGAAATCTCATATGTATAATGCTGATTAAAGGACAAGAGGCCAATAAAATAAATAAAAACAACCTAACATAAAACACCATAATTCACAAATGACAAAGAAAAAAAACATGACAGCCTGAAGCCAGAAGAAGCCCTGCCCAACTAAAACACAGTACGATACAAATACAAACAACTTGCAAAGTCCACCCACATTAATCTGTACTTAACCCACAGGTAAAAAGATTTTTTTTCTAGTCTCTTAAGTGGCGTGTCATCCAAGCTCTCCGGATACTGCCATCCAACCAGTTTCCTGTCAAACCTACAGCCGAGAACAACATTTAATTATCATGTTTAATTGATCTTGTTAACTGTTAGGGTGGACAGCTTTGATCTCGCCTGCTGATAGCTAGTTTACTACTACAAAAGGAACTGGGACTTTGCATAATTGCCAAGCGTTCGATGTGCATTTTTTAATTCCTTTTATTTCTCAATCTCCCTTTCTGTTTGTGCTGCACTAACACTCCTGATAACAGGAACCAAAGCACATACCCTCATTTATCGTATCATTTATTTGAACATGCAGGGGGGGAAAAAAGAAAGATGAGGAGAGGGAAATTGCCCCTCCTTCACCCAGAAATATGGAAAAAGGCCAGGAATTACCATAGTGAATCTGGCCTTGGCAACGTTAAACGTAGCATCCAGCTGATGGCAGCCGGCACCAAACGCTTCAGGGGAAGGTGCAGGAATCACTTAAGCACATGTGGGATAATCTGCTCCCCATCCCCCTTGAAAGCCTCATCTGACTCTCCACTCGTTAGAGGCTGGTTTAAATTCCAGGACGGAGGTTTTGAGGAATTTCAGTGGTTTTCCACTGTGTTGTTTTATGTTTGTTAATAGGTTCACCCAAAAAAGTGCCTCTTCTGCAGAAGCTTCATATTAGCAGCTTAGGAGAGAAGCCCACAAGACCAAGATTACTAGCTCGCGCTCAACCAAGCTGAGACTGTGCCAATACTAATAGGAAGACAAACTTCTGAGGACATTTTATTGTATCCTAAAATATCTAGGAACCTTCAAAATAGATCCTAATTAAAAACAACTAAATACAAGTATGTTTAATTCATTACTACCTCTCCTAAACACCGTTTTCCTGAATGATCAAGCCAATCATAAGATCTACGGAAATAAATGTTCGTAGGTGGTGTATAATAGGTTCTGAGCAATGTACAAAGCAGCTCTAAATTTCAGCCAAAGAGTGTCAACTGTTTTCAAAACAGCAAGCCAAACCCTCATCAAACTGAATTCAGCTGGAGCTTTGCCACGCAGCAGGACAGCGACTTGGCCCACCATCCCCATGGGAAATCTTTTTCTAACTCAGACTTTCTTCCTGCTTATTTCAAACGAAATCTCCTTTGGATCAGGTTGAATTTCCACAGATAATTAGTCTTGCACTAGCTAAATAAAACAAGAGTTATATTGCTTCTGAGCAGCAATCTGAATAATTACAACAGGGTAAAAGAGAAAATACCTTTTTTTTTTCCTAGGGGAACTTCGCAATTAACTGTTTAACATGGTTTGAACTTTGCTGCTGAATCTTCATATTACACAGCAACAGCGAGAAGTACCATCGCGTGCGGTCACTTGAAGCATCTGTAGAGTATTGTAGCCAAACTGTAGCTCCCAAGTACTGTCAGAACAGAATTTTTCCCGTGAAAGTAAGTCCCTTCTCACCAAAGCTTCCTCAACAGCACACCATGGTTTTGGTGGTTGTTTGGGTTTTTGTTGTTGTTGGGGGTAGTGTTTTCATTGGTTTGGGGTTTTCTTCTAAGCCTTTTTCTAACGAAGGTTTCTTCTTGTTATTACAAGATGACAGGTATCTTGTACGCTCTTTCCTTACACCAGAAGCTATAGAAAGCCCAGAACGTCAGCCAGCCCGTTCATCTCCTGCCTGCTGCTGGTACTGTCTCAAATAATGCTCACTTTTGGAGGCAAGGGGTGGAGGAGGGGTTTCCCTAGGAATAAGCTGAATAAAGCTTCCTGTTCGGCTAAAGCAGGAAACGTGCTCCAGTACTGCCTTACACACAAAGAGTGGAAAATACTTACTAAACAAAATAGCAGGAGATGAAGTGTAAACTGGATTGTCCTTACAACATGCAGACAAATAGAAAGCCATACTCTCCATCCCCCCAGCTCTCTTTCATTAAAGTGCTTTAACTTGAAAAAAATACTTACATATGTATACACGTTCTTCATGAACATCAAATGATTATGCTGTGCCTTTAAAACCAAACACTGAAGGATTTTAAACAACAACAACGTTAATTAGGAGGTAGCATTTCCTCCCTCCCACAGGATCAGTTTCTTCTTGTTAGAATAGGAGGTACAACTGGCCAAACCCCATCCTACTACTGCAGAAACTGAACCAGAAGTTGTCATTAGGTTAACCTCCCAGCATTTCTCTCAAAAAATCTCTTCAGAAAGACTAAAAATAAATAGCATAGAAGACAGAAGGGACAGCCTTCCAGAACGTTGAACCATTAGGATTCACAGAAAAGAACAGCAATATTAATTTTTGCATAAGTACCTGCAGATGGTAGAAGACAAATATTAATGGAAAAAATGTCCTTCTTCGTGCCCCACAAAAACAATGACTGTTTAAGGCCTCAGAGCGTTTCCCAAGAGCTGGCCTTGTAATTCACGCAAGATTTCTCTGCTGCCATCCTGATGAGCTCTGATCACTTCAAAAAGGCACTTGTCCTCACCCACCCCGACATTTAAGAACTAAAAGTGATGAAAACTACATCAGCTAATGCTAGGTCACAGCTACAGATGCACGCTGCTAGAAGATGAAAAGCTGTTAGGCAAGTTCGATGGTGTAAACCATATTACGGCAGCCGGATGCTGAAAACATATGACAAAACACCACGCAAAACAGCAACGCACATAAGCTTAATGAAAACCTGATGAAAGACTGTATAAAAAAAGTACTGAATCTAATTAATTCTCTAGACGTGGCTAGTGCAGTTAAACTAAGGTCACGAGTACTGCATACTGCACATGAATTTTATAAACCACTTTGAGCCATTAGTGCCTCCACCACCATAAGTTATAAACCAGTCATCAGCCCCATAGGGACACATCTCATCCTGTTCTGATATCCCTTCTTATGGCACAACACCCTGCTCATCATGCAAAGCTCAAATACGTGTCAGGAAAGCATTTTACTGAATGGCCTTAAAATTATGCTTGTATTGAAATAGAGTCAGACACACAAGTTTCTCCATTAGGGGACATAAACAGAGGCTTTTCTACCACTGTAAATGGAAAATTTGAGACAGCCAAACCAAACCAGAGAGAGCTGAACCATTCCAGTGAACGCCATTATCAGTGGTGAACCCTGGAAAAAGCATCACTAAGATCACCTACAACTGAAAGCTATCTTCAATATCCTGAAGTACAGGAAACTAAACTCTCTGAGTGCCTGTGGCACACCAACACAAAAGCCTTGTAAGGGTTGCAAAGACGTAGCACCCACTGCAATATAGCACACCATTGACCAGTTTGCCACCTCAGAAAGTTCCTTCACGTGTGGTGCCATGAAAGGATGTACTTGGACTAATGCATTCACTACAGGATACCGAAGAGTATATAACAGAAGAGAAACAGCAGAGATCATTCAAGAACATTTACCTACTAATTTACCCCCAGTATGTACGTCTAGGAGCATATGGATCCTGCACATACACAAGGACGCACCGTACAGCCAGACAAGCAAGCAGTGTCCGTGACTGTAACAAAATGACTAACTGAAGACAAAGAGCTTTGTTCTGCCTGCTTTCCCTCCCTCACACCCCCACCCATGCTCAGTGAGAAACAAACACTAACGGACCCCTGTTATCTGAAGGATACTACGTGGAAACTTTACTTTGAAACAAAACGATGATAATACACAGAAGAAAAAACCCTCACATTTTCAAAGTATGTACTTTCCCAAGCACCAGTGACATATGTAGCGTAGCTTATACCAGCTGCCAGTCTGCAGCTACTTCCCAAGAAGTGGTTGTGACCCAGATTTGAAGTTTGCTAGTCCTCTTCTGGTCTTTCCCATATAAGATCACGCTGGGATCACAAAAGTCACCCTGGGACCTTCGGTTCCAAGAGGAAATTATTGTCTGGGCCCCAAAAAGAGAACAAAAGCAATTTATTCAAGTAGAAATCACCCACGATTTGAAAAGCAGGTGTACAATGTCCTACCCCCTCATCCTGAAAGCCACAGCAAAATACTGAAGTCATCTGATACAACATCATGCTGCGTCTGCCTGTGCACCACAAGAGATATAGTAGTTTACAATATTTTTCCCCACAAGAAAAGGTTTATGAGCAATAAGAATCTAGTAAATGGGAAAGCAATTAAATTCGTTTACAATCCTTGTTGTTCTTACAGTCCCACTACAGCAAACAGTTTTCTCCATGAAGCTTCTGTATCTTCAAAAATGGGAAGGAAAAATCCCCCTTGTCATTGTTCCCAAACAAAGCCAGCATTATTAAACCATTCTCTTTGTTTTGCAGATATTTCCCTTTAATGCCAGCAACAGGGTTAAACTTGCAGACAAGCCTTGACGGCTTGCATTATAGAGACGTTCATGATGCTAATTACAACTGATCATCCCACCCAACCTCCTTGGCTAGATTACAATATGTAGAAAGCATATAAGAAGAGAATTGACATGTCTTTATATGCAACTTCATGTCAATACGCTTAGCCTACACATCAATTCCTTGCGACCGATAAGCAAATAAAATAATCTTCCTTTACAAGAAGGCTGCATTTCATACAATTAAAAATATATATATTAGAAAGAAATCATCATTAATTCTTGTTGACTTTAATAAATGAGATATTTGAAAAGTAAATATTAGCAGCAGCAACACAGCTGTTAAGCAGCAAAATTAAATTTGACAGCAGAGACACTACTTACCAAAGAATTGAAAACCAAATGGAGAAAGCCAAACATAAGAACTGTGTCCAGTTTTGGGAATTGCAATGACAAGAGCAAAGATCATCAAATTAAAAGCAGTAACAGGCTTAGCTCAAAGAACTGAGTTGCAATAAAAAAAATGAAGTAGTAAATATGTAAGTTGTGCAAAATGATGACCAAGAGAGAATACAATAACTAAATGTCTGACCCAGGTAAAATTTCAGGGTTTGCACAGTGCAGCGCTAGCCTCATTTCACCCTTCCCTTTAGATGCGTTGCATCAGAGTAGAGTAATAATTAGCTCCCTATTTAAAATACAGATAAATAAATACTGCTTCCTATCAGGGCATCAGTGTAATATACCACCATGCTGAAGGTATCCACAGTAACAAAACATTCCCAAGTCAAGTCTGACTGCACCATGCCATGCCAAACTAACATAACTATATTGGCAGAAAAGGATATACCTGTCCTGGTGAGGAAGAAAAGCTCCTTAAGTTTGCCAAGCAGTTACAAAACACCAAAAAAGTCAAACTGGTTATCACAAAACTTTAGCCTAACCCTTACAAGCCACAGAAATAGCCTTTCGCTAAGGGTGATGATGGTTTCCTCCTTTGGAGGAACCGTATACTGAAGTATACCATAAGGAATAATTCTGCAATGAAATAGGTAAGTTACCCATACGGGATTCATACTCTTTGACTCTTATCTGCGAAAGGCTTTCCTTATCAATTTTGTTCATAAGTATGCCATATGCAAAGCAGGCTTTGTACTTCAATCTAAAAGAAATCTATCAGTGGTCTCTGAGCAGCAACATATTCAGGCTAGGCTTATACCTTACACAGCTGCCACAGAAGTTGCAACACAGTTCTTTGGATTCCCGAATGTTTCCAACACATGGAGAAAGCTAAGCTGATGTTGCAAGCCATCTTTTACTTACTCTGTGGGGAGCTAGGACACACACAAATGAAACCGCATGTAGCAGATACAATTTTTACAGGATCCTTTCTCCAAAGTCGGACCAAGCTCAGAAAAAACTTTTCCTATAGCTGTCTAGCTGTACAGTTAGTCGCTTCCGAGGGCCGCTTTACAGGCTCAGAAAGAAACCCAACAAGAACCTCCCCATACTGCCACTATTTAGGAATCCGAGGCCGAATCTGGATCTTACTGCTTGTGCTCTGTACGAAGTTGCAAATACAAACTTGGGATCGGTTCTGCACACAGAACGGAAGCTCAGGAGAACCGAGAGATACAAAACCAGCTGCAAAGTCTATCCAGGTTCCTATTTACTGAGGTCTTCCCATGAAGAAAGACACAAAAGAATTAACCAGGCATGTGGGCTGAACTGTCAGAAGCCCGGCTGATCCGAAGTCTAGCGCAAACCCGGCATGAACACATAACTCCAAC
>NW_009232662.1:0-13217 GCF_000690835.1 Fulmarus glacialis
CGCCAGCTCCCTCAGTACCCTCAGGTGGAATATGTATAACCTTTTTCCATGAGATATATCTGTATAACATCTGCATGGTTAATAAATATTTACGTAAGTATCATATGTCTCCATTTCCCCGTAAATTGGTATGGTCTCACATCTTCCTTGACAGGGAAGTTTTTAAAAGCCCTGAAAGTAACAAAAATAGTAATTCTCAAGGAAGAGTAAAGCAGTAAAGCAGTATAGGTTCATCTCACACTGATTAGATAATATAGCTAAAAATAATCACAAGATTGGAAAAATCACACAGAAGAGATTAGCTAAATAAAAAATCAACAAGTTATCCTCCAAAAGAAGTAAAATAGTATTTTCACTTATGAAGTAAATTTGAAACTCTTGACTTTACAAATAAATGTATGTCATAATAATCATTAAATGTTACAAGCTGTTGTTTCCAGTGCAAAAATATATGACAGTCTAGACTTCTCTATCATAAAAAGTTACAGAACAGTTTTGAAACAAAATACTGTTTTCTTTTTACAGGTGTACCTGCACACACCACCTGTGTACTTACACATGGTATTTACACATGGTGTAATCAAATTAAATGAATGTAAGATTGGATCAGGCATTTCAAATAACATGAGATCTTTTTACTGGAAATATGTGTAATATTTATGAAAATGCAATACAATTAATAACATTTGCCATATCAGTCATGGTTTTCATGCTTCATTTCAATGCTTAATTAGTATTTTTAGCAAGAAAAGATCAAAATTACGTTATAAATTTACATTTTTAAAAAAAGGAACATGCAGTGTCCACTGCTACAATATGAATGACAGAGAGTATACACAAAGTGTTAAAAGGCTGATATAACTGTGATGTGATATGGCTGAAGGTATGTGGAAGCCTATATAAATCAGGCTATGATTCAGAAATTTACTTCAAATATATTTATTTCAACTCTGGCATCACAGAGTCACATACAACTTTTGCACTGTTAAACAAGGGTCTTAAATATCACTAATACTGGTTAGAATAACAGAACTGGATCCTACCCAATGGAAAGATCATAGAAGATTAAGCCACATCCTGCAGTTAAAAATACAATGTACTCAGAAACAGTAGATTTAGAATAATTTGTAAGCAGTGTGAAAAAGGTCTCCTCCAAAATCTTTCAGCAAGTAAAGGGTATGCAGAGCTAAGAAATTATTAAATAAAAAGCATTAAGTTATGCCACATATAGTACTATGAAAGATACTATCTAATTCATATCATCTGCTGCAGCTATACAAAAAGTGACACTATATGTAGCTATCACAACCCATATCCTAAAACTGAAACATGGAGCAGTTCTACATTATATAGCAAATGTTTATAATACCCAGTTATTAAAGAATTAGTGCTCCACACACAAATTCTTTCTTGATTTAACCCTTTAGAAATTAAGAAGGAGTAACACTGCTGCCTAAACTGAGCCTTCTGAAAGTCAGCCTAAGCTAGCTGGTCCAACTGCTTCTATACACAAAGGAGAGAGATGGGAATTTCTCAGAATGAATAAATCCTGTGAGAGATTTATCTCTTTTCATCTTTTCCTAAGATATTCATAACAGAAATTTGGTTTCTGCTATGGAAATAACAGAAATGTCATCCAAAAATTAAATTTTCTGGACAACATTAAACCTTTCACTAGTGATTTTTGTGTTTGAAATAGAAAATAAAAAGCATGTGAAGCACCTTGACATTGGAAAAAGCAACACTGGGTCTGATTCTGATCTCATTAAGAAATCCTATAGATAAAGTCTATCTTCTAAGCAAAATCAAAATTTTGTGAATTTTGTCTTATAAAAAGTTGCACAATTTTTTAAAGATAGATTTGGGATTATTTAGCAGTCTTGATTTTCCAGCCTTCTGTTCATTTCTCTGCACAACAAAGCCTCTCAGAAAAGACAAAACGCATCTCTTCTTCTGCATCCAGCACACTTCATAGCTACATTGCACCATAACAAAGGTACATTGCTGTTATTAATCTGCCTTATATTATCTAGAAGGAAGCTGTTATTAATCTGCCTTATATTATCTAGAAGGAAGCAACAAGAAAAGTAGAAGTACAGTACATTTCAGACATGTAACAAGAAATAAGGAGAAAAAAAGGAAGAATATCATTTATTTGACTTCAAGTGGGCTTTTTCTGCACCGTGGAAGTAGCTATCCAATTAGACAGGATTTAAATAGCACCAGAGCGAATTCAAACTTTTAAAGTACAAAAAAGTCGATCAAAATGTCAATGTAATCAGTCCTTTCATGAGCCTCACTGATCATGTAGCTATTTTTTCAATATCTGCTGCATCCAAGCACCTATCTGATTTACTTAAATAATCATCAGCAATTAGGAAGATAACCTATATTAAATCTGAAAGGGCATTCAAAACAAATTGCATTTTCCACTGTGGTCTATATGAGATATCTTTGTCAGTTTGTAAAATCGTATGACAGTGTGACTTTTAGGGGTTTTTTTATACTGACAAAAGCTCTAGTGTAACTAAATCAGCAAAATACCCTTTATTACTATAACTTACTTCATTTGTGAAATCAGTATAAACTGTATCTAAAAAAACCCCCATACTCTTCTGCTAGTATAAGCCTTGCTACAGTTAGAGGTGCATCTAATACAAATATTCTGTCAAAGAGATATAGCATCAAACCCTTTCTAGAACAGACAACACAAACTTGTTCAGAGCTGTTTTTTTAAAACTCTCAACACTTTGTATCTACCTGCTAATTGTGATCTTAAAACTGAGATAAGATTGGATAAATTTTTAAAAATACTCATTTGCAAATGTAAAGGGGAAAAAAGGGCACTGCTGACCTGTCCACACTTACTATTATTGTACATAAAATAACTGGTAGGAGCACTCATATATAAAATTCCCAATGCATTTTATTGTGTTCATTATTAAGAGATTTGAATAAAATCTGCTCCATGTATCAGTGCAGACATCAGAAAAACTACTTTTATACCAGAACTTAAATTGAACATATGGTACTACATATTTCTGTATGAAAGGAAGTATAAACCGAAGAACTAGAACCCAAAACACTTCTCTTTTTCCTATATCATGTAATCAGTCCCCAAGTTATACCACCCATTGTGTTAATTCGTTATATGAAAATAATTAAAATTACAGTGCTACAACTTTGACTAATTGCATTAATATGTAACAGCCTGAACCAGTCTCAAGCTATATCTGTACTTCAAGAAGGGCAAGCAGGAGGACTCAAGGAACCATAGGCTGTTCAGCCTAAGTCTCTGGGATGGGTAAGTAGCAAATCCTCCTAGAAGATATTTCAAAAGACATGAAAGACAAAAAGATGACTAGAAACAGCCCACGTGGGTTTACTAAGTGCAAATCATGGCTGACCAATCCGATTGCCTTCTGCAATGAGATGACTGGCTTTGCAGATAAGGGGAGAGGAATAAATGTTTACTTTCATTTTAGCAAGGTATTTGATACCACCTCCCTGAATGCCCTTGTAGCCAAACTGGTGAGATACATATTCAGTAAGCATACAGTATGGTGGTGAGGAAAATTGTCTGGACTGTCATGCTTAGAGGTCAGCTGCACAAACTCCAACTGGCTACTGCAAACTAGTAGTATCCCTTGGAGATCAATTCTGGGGCCAATACTATTTAATGTCTTTATGAACAACCTTAATGGGACAGAGTGCACTCTCAGCAAGTTCGCAGACAGTATTTAATAGGGAGGAAATGACTGATATGCTGGCATGCAGGGTTGCTACTCAGAGAAACCTCGACAGACTAGAGAAATGCCTGACAGGAACCTCACAAAGTTAAAAAAAAAAGGAAATGTGAAGACCTGTACCTGTGATGGAATAACCCTATGCAACAATACAGGCTGTAGATCTATTCCCTGGGAAGCAGCCTTGCAAGAAAAGAACCTGGTGGTCCTGGTGAACACGAAGCTGAACGTCAATCGTCTGTATGCACTGGTAGCAAAGAAGGCCAACAGCATACTGGCCTGCATTAGTAAGAGAGTAGCCAGCAGGTCAAAGAAAGCAATTCACTCACTCTGCATGGCACTTGTGAGATTGCATCTGGAGTACTGTGTTAAGTTTTGAACTTACCGGTACAAGAAAGACATGGACATACTGTAGCAAGTCCACCAGAATGATTAGGAACCTGGAGAAAGTTATACATAACAAAAGGCCAGGAGAATTAGGTTTGTTCAGACTTATGAAGAGAAGGCTAAGGCAAGATCTTGCCGTCTAAAACTACCTTATAGGAGTCTATAGAAAAAATGGAGACAGACTGTTCTCAAAGGTACACAGTGAAAGGACAAGAGGCAGTAGACATGAAAGCTGCAACATGGGAAACTGGGTATAAAGGAAAACACCTTCACCATGAAGGTATTCAAATTGAAGCAGGTTGCCCAGAGAGGTTGTGGAATCTCCATCCTTGGAGATATTAAAAGCCCAATTCTACATGGCCCTGAGCACCTGATCTAGTTAGACCTGCTTTGAGACCTGACCTCCAGAGGTCCCTTCCAGCCTAAATTATTCTGACAATAAACAGGACTATTTCACAGGCTCAAGCAATAACCTGCAAGTGTCCACTGCATTTTCTTGCTAACATGTTCTTTGCTAAAACCCATGCCAGTTACCACTCTCCCAGACTACATCTAGGTATGATTTGGAACACAGCACAAGCCAGGAACTCTTCCAGCTGACAGTATGGATGGGGCCAAACTTCTCTGAACAAGAAAGGGGAGACATAATAGCCATATATCAAGTTAGGCCATGCCACTTTACTTTGGGACAAGAGAAAGGTCCCTGGTTTGTTTTATTTAGCTGTATAGAAGTAGCTTCAGAGGCAGATGAGGAAACAAGCTAAAGAACTAACAAGCCATAAAATATGTAGTTAGCAAGAATAAGAAACAATGGCAATGAATGATTTAAACAGTGTGATCATTAATAGAACAGAGATATAGAAATTCTCACAGTTTAGAAATAGAACATGATGCTTTTCAACTAAGTAATAGCTTGTATATCAAAACATGAAAAAGCTTAGGATTATCCAAAATAGATCATTAGCTGTTCGGCAGTTTTGAGGTTTTTAAAATATAGATGAGGTCATGGAAAGTCCCAAGGAATGAAAACAAAACATCCAAAGGATGCTCATTCTCAGTGTAAATCAGTCTGTCAGTGTACAGCAGTGTATCAGTCCATCAAAACAGTCCATCCATTATTCATTTAACCCATACTCATTCCTTCACCAACTTGTTCAAGATACATAAGTGTGAAAGATAGCAGTTAAAATTTCAAATCCACAGATTCAAGATTTTTAATCCACCTGTTTTGGTGTGTTCAAGATAAATTAGAGATCTAAAGGACAGCTTGAAATTCTGCAATTCTAACTCTAGGTGACATAGAACTGTAATGTACCATTTTCTTTTCTAAATGTCTTGGTAAATGATTTCTTTTTAACCCAGCAATGACTGCATGGATAACATACCTTTTGAATTACCAGGCTTTCTGCAAATCGAGTCATGAACATTTTTCACTTTCCATGCTGTCTTCTTTTTCTGAAATGCAAGCTACCAGGATTTCACATTTGTAAGAGAAATTTCACATTTCCAGAGAAATCAAATTATTTCAGGACTGCAAGAACTGATTTATAAAGAGTGGTTAAAAGAACAAACATCTAGAGAAACTTCATATAAAGTACTGTACTTATATGATAATGTATTTACATACATAAATACATTTACGTATATATACACATAAATACATATAAGAGCATACAGATATGCTAGCTGTCTAAATAATATTTACTAAGGCATGTTCAAAATGGTAGATTCCAAATTTTTGTTCAGAATTATAAATTCCACTGAAGTAGTAAGAATTTCCAACACAATTTTAAATAAAGATCTTGGGCCACGAAATAAAGCAGAATTATTTACAGGAATAGTGAGAGATACAGCTGAGCATGGAACAGACCTATGGAAGGCTGTACAAAATGAAAAGCTTATGATTAGCAAGATAAGCCACAGAAATATTCCAAAGAAACACTGTAAGCTCTATCAAGTAAAAAAAATTAAAATATTATGGATAAAACACTACAGAAATGTACTGGCAAGAAGCTGGACGAGGTGTTTTCCACGTCTGACTCCAGTGAGGTAATTTGCTTCCTGTTAATTATTTGTACCTCTGCAAACAGATTTTCAACTTCATTCATTCACATACGATATCACTTGGGTAGTATTTCATCTCGTGACCATGTTGCTCAACTACCAGAAAACATTTTCAGACAGAAAGAAAATTAAGAGCACCTGCTTGGTGTGCTGACTCTAACAACTGATCATGCATTTAAAACATAGATAGACTGGTATAAGAGTCTGTACTGTTTATTCTTTGTTACCTGAGGCATTTCACTTAGGTGAAATTCAAGAGGACCAAAACAAGGAACCTAATATACTTATGTTATTTATGGAGACTAAGAGTCTCTCATAAGTACAGTAGGATGATTCAGAGCATCTAAAGCACACACATAAAGTGATCAATATTAATAAATCTCTGAAACAGAGATTATATGGAGTCTATTTATCTGAGTCTATGTAGGTCTTGCTCTATCTGATAGAGAAGTCCACAGAGACTTTTGGAGAAGATCCATCCCAAGATAACAAGAGCTTCTGAGAATCATTCCTAGCTCTCCCCTAGTCATATGCAAAGTAACATGATGAAAACCTGTGGAGATTAGTTTAACTGAATTGCTTGCTTCCTATGTTCAGAGCTCTTGCAGTATGGAAAAGGCTCTGAAATATTCAATAAATACAGTGGAAATAAGGACTATGTCAAGTTGCAATGTATTTTAGTTCTCTGTAAATGCAATGACTCATCTTCAGGACAACTTAAAATATTCAGAAATACATTTATCTTTATAAGTTTTCTCAAAAAAAAAAAAAAAGTCTGAGCATTACTGTATTTTACAATAGCTACTGATAAGACTAACCAGCTCCACTCTAGATTAATATGCTAGCTGAGTTCAAGCATTACTAAATGAGAATTTCAGATATTGTTTCTAATAGAGTCTTGAGAAATTGATAAAAGTTCCACAATAATTTGACATTTACTTTGGCATCTGTTCATATTATCTGTAATAAAAAACAGTTTATCGCATAATTTCCTAGGCACACAAATACAGATATTAACATGTAATTGCCCCCATTTTTAAAGTTAGTTGTTTTTTTTTTAAATCACACCTTCAATTTATAAGAAGTCTAACACACTCTACCAGTAATAACTGATGTTCCTTTATGAGTGATATGCTAATGAATATTTTCAAAGCCTAAAGGACTGGAAAAAATCTTTAATATTTAGTTTTGATGGTATTTGCCTGTTTCTCACGATCAGTATTATCAATGACTTATAGTTAAATAACGTAGCTTCTATGCCAATCGGGACTGAGCTTGTTTACTTCGGCACTAAAATAGTTAACTGCAACTGTAGAACAGTCTCAAGTAAATAGATTGAGAAAACAGGCTATAGACAGTGTCACAAAAAAATATAGACAATCAGGTTTGAATTTTAATCACAATATGTCACTGCGAGGGACAAACAATCTGAGTGGTATTAGCAGTGCTGGCAATATTAAAGAGAAATCCAATTCCAGAAAATTGACAAAGCACCCAGTAACGTTAAATATTTGTTATACACTTTTCTAGTTGAATCCTATGGCCTAATCAAGCCAATAGATTGGCCATATTGCTAATGTATTTATTCAAAATTCAGTCTATGGATTTTTGTAAGAAGAAAAAATAACTATTTCCCTGTTATAATTATTACTTTTCTCTTCTGCTGTCAAATACTCCACCACAGTTAATTTTTTTTTTTTTTTTTCTGGTAAATAAAACTTTGGAAAACACGTTAACTTGTTGAATTCAATGTCTTTTAATTAAAAAAATTAAACTGAAACATTGAAATAACTGTTTCAATGCCTCCAACAATGTAAAGCACAGAATTATTCACTGGATTCTTGGCGGGCCTCTGTTAATTAAAAAATTATAAGGAAAAGAAATAGAACTCTTTAAAACTAGCAACAGGTACAAATTTTAAAAGATACTGAATAACTGAAATAACTTGTCCACGTAAATAGAAACTTTGCACTGGTATCAAACCAAACTAAATTTCATTCTTAGTTCCATACACGTATTTTCATTATACCAGCAAGGATACATTTATCTTATTCCAGAACAAAATCATTTAAAGTGTTAGATCAGCAAAAAAGTTTTAACTTTATTTCTGCACACAACAGAACTTCACATACATAATTAAAATTAAGAACTAGGTTAGCCAGTGTCCTAAATACATATGTTTTACTGGACTGCAGTTTAAGATTATTAATGTGCTATGACACATAGTTTTAAAAATCCCTAATCCTAAAAGACAAACAATCCTGTATTATCCATGTCAATACTTAATTTTACTTGTCTTTTTTTTAGACCCTCTAATGTATTTTTAGCAAAGAATCCTTATATTTAATGATGAAATTGCCTCTTCACGGTGGATAATTATCCAATTCTACAGCAATAGCTGAGTTTGTATACAAGAATCCCTACGAGAGTCAGTCACATATGCTGATTTTGTAATACTGTGCATAGGGTTAAACAGAACATTACTAGCAACACCACAAGATTCTCCATTTCTGCAATATATTCTTCATGCTTTCTATAAGTAAAGTACTTATAATAATAAGGCTTTCAAATGTTAACATATTGTACAAATCATGCAAAAATTCAACACTATCCATTTAACCTAAAATCATTAAAATATGCAAGAAAAACTAAAGTAAGATTACTTTTGTTAATAAATTTAAACAGAACTGCATTTGCTAGATGTCTGTAAAACAAATTTTATATGGTCTATGCAACGTGAAGTATTATTGTTGATAGCCAGAAATACCCCTGCTAAAAAGTAAAACCGTTGGATTTGGGGAAACTAAATGCTCAAAAAACTAGTGTTTAAATTGAACCTGGTTGTGCACATTTCAAAATAAAGCTATATCAGTTTCTTGCGTGCTGATTGCTCCTTGTCTCTTTAATGCAGTATTTTCCTAATATCTCTCTAGTAGAGGTTTCATTTCTACTCTGTTTAAACAGTTGTGTATATGGAGCAGTAAAAAGTAGAGAAATATCCACCCTCTCTGCCTCCAAAATAAAGGTGCCATCCTGAGTTAATTTATCTGACTTTCACTTACAGCTGTAGAGGGAATACACACCAATTAAAATGGGTCTAACATACTAGCAAAGCTGACCTACCATAGGCTTACTCAATAAATTTGTTCCCTATTTTATCTGAGTCATGTTTGCTCATTACCTGCTAAAAGTGAAATGGTACTATATCTTTATTTTAATTAGTAATGCAGAGACAGTACAACTATGAAAATTGACCCACATTTGATTATTGCTCATAAATCATCAACAGAATTCCTCATTAAGGGCCTCTTCCCACCAACATTACCTACCTCATACGAGGTAAAATGAGAAAATCTGTCCCTGAATTCAGTCAGTTATGATAAAAACAGAACTAAAGGACACCATATTTTCAAACTCACTTTAAAACACAGCAGTTCTCCTAAGGTAGCATTATTTTAGCTTCTAATTGCTAGATCTAATTAGGAAACGAATTTTTGTCTCAATACTAATTTCAGTAGTTTTAATTTACTTCATGTTCTGATTGAAAACAGAAAATCAAATTATTGGAAAAATTCATAGAGCTATAGAAAGATTTGAATCCAAAATGACCCAATTCCGGATTGAAAAAGAAAAATGGTCAATTGAAACTCACTCTTTCTTCTGGAAAACTGTGATTTTTAGTCACATTGCATTTTCTGATAGTTCAATTTTTCATATAAAATATTACCACTAAAGCTGCTTATTGCTCTGCATATTACTGTTCATGAGTATGACATTATATTTATCACCGTATGCAGATTTCAAAATCTTTCTAGAGGCATTTTTTGCAGGCTTTCATACTGACACAGGGGTTGGGCTGTACAAATTCCGAATATGTCAGTACCCCCATATACAGCCTACAATGTAAGAAAGAATTGCATTCCAAAGCCATTACTTACTAAGTATATGCTCATAACAATAGTCCAGGTTTACTCATGCTAGAAATGTGATAGCGTCTTCTGTACTATTGTTTTCTAGCTGAAATTATGCTTACATTTAAATATACATATATTTCCCCTAAATTTATAGTATTTTTTTTAGCTTGCTGCTCAGGATTCTTCTGTTCAGAAAATGGTACCTGTTTTTTTAATTAAACCTTTTCCTGAATATCCTCAGAGGCTGAGTATCCACTGCAACCTATGCCAAAAAGTGTACAGCAGTGTTGTGGTTTAACCCCAGCTGGCCACTGAGCACCACACAGCCGCTCGCTTACTCCCCCCGGGTGGGATGGGGGAGAGAATCAGAAGAGTAAAAGTGAGAAAACTCGTGGGTTGAGATAAAGGCAGTTTAATAGGGAAAGCAAAAGCCGCACACGCAAGCAAGGCAAAACAAGGAATTCATTCCCTACTTCCCATCAGCAGGCAGGTGTTCAGCCATCTCCAGGAAAGCAGCGCTCCATCACGCGTAACGGTTACTTGGGAAGCCAAACACCATCACTCCCGAACGTCACCCCCTCCTTCTTCTTTGCCCAGCCTTATATGCTGAGCATGACGTCATATGGTATGGAATAGCCCACTGGCCAGCTGGGCGAGCCGGGCCAGCCGTCCCAGCCACACTCCCTCCCAGCGCCCTGAGCACCTGGCAGGGCACAGTAAGATGAAAAGTCCTTGACTAGCGTAAACATCACTTAGCAACAGCTAAAACATCAGTGTGTTATCAACACTATTCTCATACTACATCCCAAACACAGCACTATACCAGTTAATAGGAAGAAAATCAACTTCATCCCAGCTGAAATTAGGACAAGCAGTTAATCCACTGAATAGTTGGCTGCAATCCCATTATCAGGATTTTCAACATTGGTTTCATTTGGAATTTTACACATTGAAAATGCATAAATAAATAATATTTACTTTTTCCATATGTAACTGCTGCAATCGCAAATTCTTTCAAGTTCCACATATATTTTTTAAAGGTATTTAATTATTTCTACAGTATTCCTACACTTTTTCTAAGAGATACACAAATACAGAAACTGAAGATCTTTTTTTCTGTGAGTAACGTAATAATGTATGTCTTGGTATTCTGAATCAATATCTCAAATTTTTGCCATAAATATGTGTGTTTATATCTGCATTTGTGCATACGTATGCACAATCATACAACACAAATACAGAGGGCCAAATTCTATCTTTGGATTCAAGTCTGAAAGCAAGACTCAAGTTTTGCTGGAATCTATCTTCTAAATACAAGGAGACAACATAAGTGGCTCTGCCTTTTCTCATGCAGGAAAATATAATTTCAGTGAGTTCAGCTTGTAGAAATAGTGTTAGCATGGTGGTCTACAGAGAAAGAGAAAGAGAATACTCTAAGGGTGGCCAGTCACCTCCCAGTCTGAGGGAGCATTATATTTTACTTCCTCCTGCAATGGGCATTTACTCAATCACACAATGTGAACACAATTTCAGTTAAAAGCACATGAAAGACACTCATGGCAAACTCTTTCATAACTTAGTGTTTTAGGATAATGTCATAAGGCCTGAGTTTAAACCCACTCAAACCAAGGGCCAGGACTTGTATCACCTGTCTTGCCCTTATCAGTTCAGATGGCTCACACCTGGCATTCAGGCTTTTGTGGATCACAATCTGAGATTTCCTATTTTCCACATTAAAACGCTACAGGGAGCTTAAGTGACTAGACTGAGATTACATGCTTAAAAAGTAGATGCTGTAATTATGATCATAAATCTTTGTGTATCCTGTCCCCATTTTTTAAAATCGTTGAGTAAACTATTAAATTGCCTCAGCATCAAGTGGCACTAGCCCTTCCCAAGTGGTTTCAGTCTCAATATTCATATGCTGCAGGTATATTCATATTCCCATAATCAAAACTGTGATGATGTTGTCTTTAAAATGAGATTTCCTTCTTTTTTTCAATTCATTCATTTAAGTATACAAAGAACCGGTGTAGGCATTCTGTTTGTCATAAGTAACACAAAGACAAATGGTTCAATGATGGAGAGATTCTGACATAACAGCTATGCTTTTCAGATTAATCATTATATATATAGTACAATTTTATTAATTTTACTGAAGTCAAGATAAAGCACACACTAATTTCAGTGAAACCAGGATTTCTGCCAGGGAATTCATCACGTGAACCTTAAGAACTGCCTTTTCTCCTACAACACTGTTAAAGAATGAGTCAAATCTAAGTCAAGTTTGTAAAAGACAAGTGACTATTTGAGGTAGAATGCAAATAAATATATTCAGGCAGAAGGACTTACATCAATAGACTTATTTCTATTGCTTCCACAGGTATTCACAAGAAAATCTCTGGTTGTATTGCATTTTACTTTTTGATTGCAAAAGGAAAAGGGGGTAATGTTTGTATCCACAAGTTAAGTCAAACGGAGTTCAATTTTCAGTTAAAACTGATTCAATGATGCCGCAATTTCATGAGTTACTACTGTAACAATGACAGAAATCTGATTACTGAATCCTACAGGAGTCCCATCATCTTTTAATAATACAGATGTCCTGAGGTAAATGGTTCACTGAAATTTAAGCCACATCAGAACCAAACAAAAAACCAAGCTCATGCAAGTCTCCATTCCATTAATCAAATTGATTAATTGGTTTCATGTTCAGAATGTTCATGTTCATGTTCAGAATCAAATGCAAAATGCTTTACATTCTGCATTAAAATCTACCTTACATTTAAAATATGTACACACTCACACTTAAAAACCAAGGAAATCTAACCTCAGTCACAGTACTGCTGGTATGTGCTGTAATTTCTTCTTCTTGCACATTCTCAGCTGGAACATACATAAAAATCAAATTAGCTCTTCCTAGTTTACAGAGTTTGTATACTAGTCATTAAAATTTCCCTTATTCTAGTTTCATGCTAACTTTTATCATTAATTTCATCTTAACTTTTTTCCCTTACTTTTAATTTATGTTCAGTGGTGATATACAAAGAATGAAATACTAATTCTTTAATTTATTAATCAAAATAAATACAAAATAAATATTTAC
>NW_009232663.1:0-25100 GCF_000690835.1 Fulmarus glacialis
CCCAAACCATTCTGTGATTCTATGATAAATGTCGTAAGGTTGTAGAGAAATAACTCTGTTAAGTTTGAAGGCACCTTCCTGTGGCTTCTTCCTTATCTGAGGGAGGTACTGTGCATTTACACTGGGAGGTTGAAGCCTTGCTCTAGGAGAGCTGGCAGTGGCAGATGAATTCAGGGGAGCTGTTTTCCAGCAGAGCCTGCCGTGGTGCTTAGGACCTGTGTCTTGATTATGCTTCAGCAGGGATAGAGGCTGAAGAAAACGGTGACTTCGTAGCATGCTTTTTCTCTGCAGGGACCCTGCTCTGCTTTGTGCTCTATATCCTGGGGCTCGTAAGCCCTGGGAGCAGACGATGGACATATGCAATGAGTTCTGGTACTGTCTGCCCACCTCTTTCCTCTTCCCGGGTAATTCCCATGGGAGGGCTATGAGCAGTGATCACTTCAAGGCACCAGCACTAGCTAGGGCTTCACACTGCACAGAAGGGTCGTCTTCCTGAGCTTTCTCATGGAGTTACTTTCGGGCCTTTTGCACCAGAATGAGCTGTCGTCGTGGTGTGTATGCAGCCTTGACAGAAACAGAACATTTACAGAATGCAGCAGTGAATATAAACCTGTTCTGGCAGCTCCCTACCATCAGAACGTCTTCACACTCCCCACTGTTTGGCTCTCCCCTGTTATCCAGCGCACACTTTGCAGTTTAATCAAATGCATTCATAAGGTGTATTCTGAAATCACGCGCTTTCTATTAAAAGGAGGACTTGATGGCAAAGCATATTATCAAATATTGATTCCCAGAATAATCTTTGACATAGTTCATGATTTTCTGCATCTCTCTTCTTTTCCTTTTCAGTTTTCTGCTCTCCTGAATCCACCAGAGGACCAGAGGCAGCAAGAAGAGAGGGGGTGAAAGAAAGCACTTGAAGAGGACTGAACATTTGCACTGGAGCTGTGAGCTGCTTTCGTGGTGAAAGGTCAGTGTCAAGACTGTTGATCCATGTTAGCTATCGGTTTGGGGTGGATAATGGTACTCAGTAATTGTGTAAATCGGAGCTCTTCATCTGCAAGCTTTAGAGTTCCTCTCCTGGGAAGGCTTTACTTAATGACTTCTGGCTGCTTTCTGGGCTGTGTGAGATATGCTGGCAAGTTGATAAGCAGCGGGAGGCCTTTTCTGAGCATGTTCAGTGGTAAAGCGGCAGTGGTAATATTTTCATCTTAGAGGGGGAACCTAGGTCATGCTTTCAAAGGTTGGAGTTTAGCCTTGCTGGAGAATGAGGTCTTCAGTCAGTTTGCTGAAGATAATAGGTTATTGGCCCACACCTGCATTGCAAGGGGAGGATGTCTGCTTTGTTTGCTAGGAGCTGCCTCAGGGCCAGGGTTATCTGGCCCAGCTCAGGTAGACTCCAGCACAGCCGAACCTTGCTCTCCAGGCCAGCAGCGTGCCTACTGGGTGTGTGAGGTGGCCCTGTTGGCAGGGGGCTGATGATGTTGGACTTGCAGCCCTTTGGGAGGTGCACTTTCATAGCAGCGTGGGCGCTGCTAGCGGGATTTCCTGCAGCAAGTCTGTCTTGTGTGTGTTGGCAAAGATGTTAGAAGTTACCTAACTTCTGGCATACAAGTTGACTATGAAATAGACGTCACTGATGCGTTGGATACCAATTTTCTTGCTATCATTCAAAAATCAATACTTAAAAATAATGATGCTTTTAATGGCTTGGAAGCTATTTCATTTGCTTTGGCATTGTTTCTTCCCCATCCGTCAGACGCTGCTTTAGGGCAGGTTGTGCAGAAAAAGCCTGCAGGCCTGGCTTTCTTTGCTGTTTAATTAAGTACGGTTACTGTGCAAGTTGAGGCAAATGTACCAAGCACTGTCTGTGATAACTAAATGAATGTCTAGCCAGCAGGAGTGTATGTGTTGTGTGCATGCCACGTGCTTTCTGAACTGGGGTGTGGGTGCGTGCCTGTATGTGCCTTTGGGCCTGCAAATAAAAATACAGTGGTCTGATGTGGGATAACCAGAGCAAGTCCTGCCACTGAGATTTTAGGTGGCTCAGCACAACAAAACAGCCGTTTGTGCAGTGCTTCTGTTCCCAGGTGCTCAGCACCTGGACGTGGAGCCAAACTGCTCAACTTCTGGTGCGTTCCTGTTGTCCGGTTTGTCCTAAGGGTTCAGTCTCAGTAGGATGAGAGCCCAAGAAAATCGGGCCACGGAATGGTTTCACTTTTGAATTGACCCCTGCCTTGCCTAGCAGTCATGCACTGTCTGTTCTTACCCAGCTGGAAGGTTGTGGCTTGCAGTCAGACAGGGCAGGATGAGCTCACTCTCCTTTTCTTTTTTCTTTTTTATTTTCTTTGAGATGTTTGTATAGGTGGGTCATCCCTTCCTTCTTGCTCTTCACGTAGGTACTTCACTATTACTCCATTCTCTTGTACTTCATTACTAGCATCTCGCAATCTTTGGTGTATTTGAGCCAGCATGCCTCGTAAATGGTTGCCAAAATCGCTTTACCAGACAGTCCTCTCATTATAAGTATGGATTTTACTGACCCCAAAAAACGTTGTTCCAGTTCACTGGCCAAAGTAGCCTACACTGGCAAAAGCACTTCTGAGGCAGTGGAATTGTGTTGCTGTAGGGCTTTTGCCAATACCCCAGTCACCTGGAGCCTGTCATGCCTCGCAGCTGGCATTCTTCTGTCAGCAGGAGTTCTCAGTGCAGATCCTTGCAACACCACGGGGTTTAGAGAAAGATGAGGGTCCTGCACTGGGGAGGAAGAGCAGAGGCAAGGGACAGACTAAGGGACTTGCCCAAGGCCATGCCCAAAATCTCTGTCAGAATGGAGAATTGGATTCAAGCTGTTCAACTCCCAGTTTCTTGAATTAATCTTCAAACTGTGCATGTTCTGTCGCACTGAGTTTATTCTTGTTTTTCCTCCCATCTTTGTGCATTTTGTTTTAGTTAGAGCATTATTTCTCCTTGGCACTTACATTGCAGTGTGTGTGGGCATAGTAGGAACCTGTTATTGATTTCTGGCGAATTACATAAAATACCTCTCTTCATTGTATGACTGAATTTCACAGCCTGTATCGCATGATTGCTTGCTTAAATTTAACTTGTTGATGAAGTTACTGATATTGGGCTGGACCAAGTGATCTTCATTATGGAAGTGCTTTTGGTCTTCTAACCACTTTTTCAGTTAGCAAAGCGCTTCCCATTATGAAGCTCATGCCTAATTAATATGTTTTTATGCATTTGTAAATACACCCCTGTGGCATAGCTCGCCATTTTCTGTCCACTGGAGAGCTCGTTCGTAATTATCGATGTGATTCAGAATAGACCTTTGCCTCGGTGTTTTAAAATACAGTATAACTGTGTGCATTAATTAATGTTGCCGCTTCTTGTCTGGTTTCAAGAGTGATTCGTGTCACTTCTGAGGGTCTGTTGTAAAGAGGACTGAAGCCAAGAGACCCTGGTCATGTCAGTGAATTCAGGATGAGGCCCCCCACGTTCATCCCGGTGCTGTGGCACAGATCAACACCGCTGTGCTTTTTGGGACCACAAGGCTCGGAGCCCAAAGTCGCCCTTAGCCTGTGAGGCAGATTGTGGCTCACCTCTCCACTGCCTGGGCTCTTCGGGAAAGGCATTTCACCGGCGTCTCCTGCCCTCACGTGCTTTCCCTGGAGACCAGCGCAGCTCCCTAACGCCTGACCCAGTCTTTGCAGGCGACGGGAGGCGGCAGGCCACCCTGTGTGAGGCAGGGAGCACAGACACATGACTTCCAAAAAGAGGGTCTGGAGAGAGCTGCCTTTCCCTGAATAGCTTGCTGCGTGAGTCATAAAGCATGCAGAGGCAGCCAGTGCCATCAGCTCTGCTCCTGGCTAGGAAGGATAGATCAAACAGGAGACAGCCCTGATTGCTTTCTGATTCATGGCCTGCCATCCCTGCGTGAATCACCGTGCTTTATAAACCTGCAGCTGTTCCCTGCCAGCTTTCTGGAAGCAGAGAGATCCTCTCCTCCCAGCTGTGAAGCCAAGCTGCCTGAAAGGCCTGTACACGGCGCTCGGTGGAGCAGGGCCTGCAGTCGTACGGGGAATTTCAGACTGTATGTCATCTGAGTGCAGGTACGGTCTCGGCTGTGTGTCTGCCCAGTCCTCACCAGAACAAGATGCAGCTCAGTCTGGGATTTCTGAGCTCTCGGATCAGGAGGAGGGACAAGTTCGCATCCCTCACTAGGGCCCGGCACCTGCTGCATGGTGATACGTGGAAATACCTGTAGCGGCTTTTTTTTGGCGGGGGACGTACTTTGAGGGGAAGGGGGAAAGATTCCTGAAATCTTCTGGAGCAAGAGGGGGAACTGGGCCACGGAGCCAGCCCAAGGACAGTAAGCATTGTTTCCGTCCCCTGGCTATCAGTGATATGAACCAGGGTCAGTCTCAGCAAACCTGCGGTGCTTTTTCCTCTACGTACGGCCCTGATGTTAGAAGGGGTGGGCAAAAAGCCAAGCACAGCCCTTAGAGTCTGTTACTGGAGGGCATCTCTCGGGTCTGGGCTCAGGTACCTGTTTTGGGTTGTGCAGGCGTGTGTGGCTGCGGGAGCCTGCCTCGCTGCTGCCATTCCTGTTCTGTGGCTAAATGAAGCCTCTGGGAGCTGTAAATCTGTCACCTTCCATGAACATTGCATTCACGGGGCGTCTTCTCATTGAGAATATACAAGTTTGTTCAGTGCACACGGTACCACCAGCATCCATTCCTCCTCCTGCCCCGGGCCTTGTTGTGCTGCAACATGGTAATTAATCTGAGCGTTACTGGAGGTTCTGATCTCTTCTGAAGATAACTCTGAAGAGTTATTCTCCTTGATATATGCCACCATCTTAGAGCTGCTCCCTTTGCCAGTGAAACAGCCTTCTGCTGCCAACTGTTGTTGCCAGATGTTATTCTAGAGAAAAATGTTTTCTTGTGAAATGGGGGACAGGCATGGGTGGGACCGCTGGCGTGTTCTCACCCTTGCCTTCCCTGTTAGCTTCATTTATTAGTTTCTAAAGCACAGGTCTGGCTGGCGTTTTCGAATGGGCTGGCGTGAAGCAAAAGGAAACAGTTCCCTGCCAATAAAATACAATTATGCTGTAGAATGGGCAGCTGCTCTTCCCAGCCTTGGTTCATCTGGCTCTAAAGCCGGTTGTTAGCAATGTAGTGGCAAAGATAATACTGACTGGCTGACCCAACCTGTTAGCCACTTGATGTGCAGCCTGGCTCTGCGTACCCATGGCTCACTTTCTTTACTGTCAGGTGTTTTGCAGTGGGCTTGCCAAGGTGGATGAGTGTCTGTACTGCATGACTGGGTTGCAGCTGCAGTGGGTCCCCGGAGGAAGCTCGCATCACTTGTGGGAAGAAGTTTTGTAATCTAAGCGAGCATGAACTCCATGCCTCTGGAAAAAGGGAGAGGCTGTTTGCCTGCCTGCTGCCAGGGAAATTGCTGCTTTAGGAAAGCATTTTGCGCTGATACGGGTGCAAGATGTTTGCATCGTTCCTCGCTGGCTGGTAGGGGAGGAAAGGGATGATTTTTTAATTGGATGCAGGAGAGGTGGTGTGGATTTGGTTGCACTTCTGCAAACTGCCTCACACGGGTGGTGCTGGCAGTGATGTTCTGGGCAGTGCCTTTGTCCTGCCTACCTGGTCAGGCAGTAGTGACAATATTTTTTTCGAGAGGTTCAGACCACCTGGCATCAACAGGAGGCAGTGAAGCGACATGGAGCTGCACTTGCTGCAGACTTACTTCTGAGAAACCTGCTCGAGTGTAGCAGATCTGTAATACTGCACTGGGGCTGACCCACAACGAACTCCCATTCGTTATGTATCTGCAGTGGCGTTTTACACTGTCAGATCATCTGAAGCCAATGGTTATGTTTCTTCCTCTTAGTAGTGGGACAGCTGCCCTAGGAGACAGCTGGCCAGTGAAAAGGGCATGAGAAATAAGCAGAGTGAAGAAGAGAATTAATTACTCCAACATATTGCTGGGGTTCAAAAAGGATAGGGCATCTGAGTGGATAAGAAGTACTCTCCCAGTTACAGCTGTAAAGATTAAAAATACCCCAAACTTAGAGCGGGATCTATTTAAGGCAGTTGTAACTAATGCCAGTGAGGAAATAGTATTCTTTGGAGACAGATTGTTCCATAAAAGTCAAAGACAGGTTTCTGTCACCACCTTCAGAAGCAGCAGTTAACAGGCTGCAGTCAGGAGCCAGAGGCTGGGATTTTTTGGATTACAGGTCTGGGATTTAATTTATTTTAGTTCAAATAGGAAGAAGTGAGCATGATCTATACTGTTGTGTCCTCACCGGGACACATTGTTGATCACAATTCATCGTTTTGGCTTGACCACTCGCACAACGGTAGGTCTGATCCCTCCACTGCAAGTACTGATCTAAAGGAAACTGAGTCTCCAGCAGTGACAGCAGGATGGGGAGGGAAAGGGAGGATGAAGGCAGTACGGGAAGGCCACATGCTGGTACCATCTGCCTCCCTTTCACACTGCGCGAGGTCTTGTGCTGTGTAGGTCACCCAAAAGGGTGTAAGAGCTCTTTATCTAAGCAAGCACTTTCTAGTGTCCCCGAAGTCAGTTGAATGGCTTACTCACTGGCTTGTTTTGGCAAGAGGTCAGAAGCGTGAGTTCTTGCAGAAGGAGAGTAGTAGTGCTGGCCTTTTGGGAGAAGGGGTGTGATCACTGACTGACTCAAGCTTTTCTGTTGTGTGGGTTGTTTTGTTTTTTTTTTTCCCCCCAGGAACTTGCTGAGCCAGAAAGATGCGTGAGTATACGGAAAAGAAGGAAACATGTGGGACCATCTGTCTCAAGTACCTGCTCTTCATCTTCAACTTCTTTTTCTGGGTAAGAAACTTCAGTCTATTTCAGAGGCACTGAGATGGCACTGCAGTTTTGGTGTCAGGGGCGTGGAAATCTTGGGCTTGATGAAGTCTTTGGCAAAAAGCACTGACGTCAGTAGGACACAGATTTTGTCCTGTGGGGTGAAATCCCATCCCTTGGGCTTGCCTGCCCAGGCTGCAGAAGTATGGTTTGACTGGCTGTTTCTAGGTCATGTTACCAAGTATAGAAAATAACAGGGAGCCTGAAAACATGCTTTGTTTTTTCACCTGGTTTGCTTTTTCAGGGAGTCTGAGGACTCCTGTCTTACCATTCCTCCTCTCAAAATGGCAGAGGGAGTCCTGGCAGTGGAGTGGGACAGCTAGAGCAAGGATAACAAACACCTCCTTGCAGCTGGGTCCACACTAGAGCTTCCTAGAGTCATGCTTTCCACCAGAAAGTTACTGATGCCAAAGGATTGTTTTTTCCTTTGTTGCCTGGGACAGAGCATTGGAGTGTCCAGGTCAGACCTTTAAGGAAAACTGTCTGAGCTTATTAGAAGCTGTATAAACCCCTCCAGAAACACAAGGCTTGCAAAGAGAGAAGGGACTGCTAGGAGTCTGGTTGGCTTCTCCGTGTTCATTTGCTGCAAGGGTTAAAGCTTAACCAGCGAGGCTGTTTAGCTCCTTGACTGCCTTCTCCCTAGATGTATAGTCTGGGAAGGAGATATTGGGCATGGTTGTCACTTATTGGTAGTATTGCTCCCTGACAAACAGTGGAAAGCTTGCTGATGTAAAGCTGTTTTCTTCCCCTCTGCTGCCAGGTAGCACCCCAATAGATTTGACATTTTTTCATATATTTGCCTGGATAACAGTGTGGCTACATTTGGGAAGGCTCTGGCCCACGTATGAATTGCTGTGCCCAGGTAGATGCCTCAGATAGCTTGCATCTCGGGCTGCCTGGGGTGCTAAACTTGCCGCCTGGAAGCCCAGCCCCTCCCAGTGCACTGGGGCCTGCTCTCAGTCCCAGTGAGACCTCTGGGAGTCCTTCCTTTAGCGTGGATCATCTTTGGCTCAGCTTACGGAGCTGAGGCACGTCCTGGTAGCCCAGTCCAGTTGCGCTGGGAGGTGAGGAAGTTCACGCATCGGATGCCCTTCATTTGCTTGCTTCTCTCCCTACTCAGCTGGCTGGCGGGGCCGTGATGGCAGTGGGCACCTGGACCCTAGCTGAGAAGAGTGACTACATCAGCCTGCTCTCCTCCAGCACGTATTCGGCAACTGCTTATATTCTGGTGGTGGCTGGGGTGGTTGTCATGGTTACTGGCATCCTTGGTTGCTGTGCCACCAAAAAAATTTGCTGCGAGTGGTAAGTTTCACTTGCTTGTTTTGTTTGAGGGAGGATTCACCCCACTTTCTCTTGAACCATGCTGGGAGGGAGGGAAACATCTTGGTTGTGTTCTGCACCAACCTTATTTGTTTGTCCTAGAGCAAATACCACTAAGGCCTCCAGCTCCTAACAGCAGTGCTGTCCTTGTCCTAGGGGCAGGTTCTACTGCAGAGCATTTCCTTTCATCCACCCAAAGAATGTGCTTACCACTGCATGGTTCAAAAGTACAAAGTATAGTCGTAATACCTATACTTTGTGTGAGAACGTCTGTTTGAAACTATTCAAAACAAAATCTCGTGGCTTTTGTCTCTTCCTTCTTCCCTGCCCATTCCATATTCTCCTTTGGAAAATGGGAAGAGAGAGGAAAATATGAGACACCTGTAACAAAACTGCCTTTTAATGACAGTAGGTTCAAGCCAAATTAACACACTTTTTCACTTGGTTGTCAAAAATCAGAACATTTCCAATGAATATTTTTTTTTAGTTGCAAAAAAACTATTTTAGTTTTGCTTCCACACAAAAAGCACACTGTTTTGATAATCTGCTGCTTCTTTTATGCCTTTCCCTGTGTTACTTCCTGAGCTCCCTGCTCACCCACCTACACTGAAGTTTTTGACCAGGCCTGGAGTTTCTATTCCGCTTCCTCCCTCTCAAATCTCCCTTCCAGTCTGGAGCGTGGCAGCAGTCCCTTTTAGTATCTGGGCTACAGTGGCGAATGCAGTGACTGAAATAACAATCAGTGGCTCTTTGCTTTCACAGTTACAGAAAAGGATACTTCAGCAACTCTTCACCAGCTCCTTCCTTTGCAAATCCTCGTTCGCTGACTGTCCCATTTCCCCTCTTTTGTTTGGATAGAGGAGCAGAAATAGGAGTTGTGAGCAAGCCTGATGCTTGTACCGCTGCTTTGAAGGCCTGGTAATCCCTGTGAGAGGCAGAGTAGGTCAAGGAATGGAGAATAAAAAACAGAGGAGGGCACAGAGAGTGCATTGCTGCTGCTTATCCCTTAGGGTCCTCGTCTGCAGCAGTCCATTTTGGCCTTGCTTCACTTACTCTCCATGCCAAAGAGATCTCCTTTCGTCTTTTTGCCTCAGCCAGAAGCTATGGATGAAAATCCGGTGGGGTTTTCTTTGTTATTCTGCCACAGAAAACTAATAATTGTCTCTTGGGAACAAAAGGTCACTCTGCCTCCTTACACCACGCGTCCTTTCGGAGTGGCTGGTCGCGACAGGCCTATTGTCTCTTCTTGCTTGTGCTCTGCTTTGGTTGCCAGTGAGTAATCCGCACAAGAGTTAGGGCTGTGCTTGCCAGGGCTGGGTGAGCCTGGAGGGGGCCTTTGCCAGCTCTGAGCTCAGGCAGTAATCCTTACAGCTTCACAGTCAGTGCCCCGGGGTCTGTGCCAGCCTGTCCCAATTCCTCTCTGTGCCAGAGGCCCACGTAAATGTGGGAGGGAGCCCTGTAAGCAGCACTCTCCGCTCTCCCCAGTCTCTCCTTGGTGCTTTTCAAAATCAATTATTGACAGCTTTGGGTGCTGTTTGTAAAAATGCATAGCTGGTTTTAGTTTGTTTTTCTGTTGAAGACTCAGGAAGCTGTGAATTTTTTTGCTGCCTTTCTACCTAACTATGAGTTTTATGGGCCCACTTCAAGGCTTTTCATAGTATTTCATTGCTCATTGCTCACAGCTGTGCTACCTTTTTTATGTCATTGCTTATTTGCCTTCCTTGCGTCCCTCCTTAGCCAAGTGATGTGCTGAGACTCAGGCAGCAGATGTGGAGTTTCTCTGGCTCCGTGAGCAGGCATGGCAGTGGATCTGCAGCCTGGCTGGCCGTGATGCTGCGGTCCAGCTCTTTACAAGCACACAAACCACTACTACATTACACTTCAGTCAAGATGCACGCTTTCATACACAAAAGTATGCAAGCAGGAGTCTCAAGAAAAGACCCATCAAATAGAAGACCTTGCATGTAAAGAAAGAAGGTGGCTTTCTTCAGGCTTCACACTGCCACTTCTAGTTAGCTACCTTGGATAGGGAGAAGGGAACACACATCGGTTATGATTTCTGTTCCTGCTGCATTTCAGCCTGGAGCCTTTCCACTGAAGTGAGATTGCTGATTTAGGAGTATAGTTGCTATATACGTCTTCTTTAGGTAGTAGAAAGATCTTTCCAGAGAGTGATTTGCATTGTAGGTGGGTTGAACCATTCTTTGGGTTATTCAGAGAAAACACACCAAAGCTTGGTGCTTCACTCAAACACTTGAAACTGGATGGAAGAAATCTGGACCCTGTAGATCCTGAGGAGACACCAGATAGCCCTGACTCTGGCTTGGAGCCAAAGTAAGAGTAAATTTTGCCCAGAGCCCACCCAGGTCCAGGCATGTGTCTACTACAGACCTTCGGGTGATCCCACATTTCTGACTTGTTCCGCAGCCTCTTGGGAAGCGAGTAGGGCATGTCCCTGCAGCTCCGTGCCAGAGCTGGCCTACTGCTCCCAGAGCAGACCTCTGTAAGAAAGCCCTGCAACTCCTGGTGAAGAGCAGGGAGAGCAGCCCTGTGCTCTGTGTGCGTCCAGAGTGAAAGCTGCTGCTCCCCTGTGTCAGCATGATACTTGGAAGTGGCCCTGAGGGAACGATGAGACTGAGATAAGGATAAGGATGCAGTGGATCAGCAGAAACAGTTTGGATCGTGGGTGGCAGATGCACTAACCTCCCTTACAAAGTTTTACAAGGGCCTTGTGACTTGAATTTTTTAAGGTCTGCTGGATACATGTTTGTTTCTATCCACCGTAAGCCAGTACAACGAGCTGAGCTGTGGTGACAACTCGGGTCTACCTGAATGCCTCTGACATGACGACACAGAGCAGGGAAAAATAAATAAAAGAAACTTTCCAGCTCATCGGTTGTTCTCAGCATCCTGCCACCCTCCTGCCCCCTCCTTGGCAGAAGGATGATGTCAGAGCAGTTAGGGCATAACTAGGTCCCAACAAAAGAAAGCCAGCCTTTGTGTCAAGGCATGCCGATCCTTTCTTGGCCCCTTTCAACCTCCTGCGAGTGTTGGGACCAGCCTTTAGCTATCCTGCACTCCACTGGGTGAGTCATTCCCCTGGTATGAATGGGTACCTTGTACAGGCTCTGCAGAGACAGTCAGTGTTCGGCTGCGGGGGAGAGTGTGGGGCTGGGGAGTGAAAGCCTGAGATTGTGTGCTCAGATTAAACCCGGTCTGCAGATAAAACCCAGCTGTCCATCCTTTGCAGCTGCTGAATCCCAACAGGGGCAAAAGAGGAAGCCTGAGTGTTTGTGTCTGTGTCTGCAAGGGGGCTTGGAAATACCTAGCAAAGAAGGGTGCACAGTGGGAGTGTGCAAGAGAAGGCATCCGAGCTGTGTAGGTCAGCTTGCTGTGTCCAGGTCTTCACTGTCCTTTGTGCCAGGGAGAGATGGTTTGATGTCCAGTTACATTTGTAGGGAGCTGTTTGCTTTGTCCCTTGGGAACAGCCGTTTCTTAAGGTCAGGGTAAAACAGAAAATGGGAGATACTTTCTTTGTTCTGTCCTGGCGAGGCCAACTCTTACAGGGACTTAGCATGAGGTCCTTGTTATGACTGGAACTGGTGTCTCTTCAGCTTTATCTACAGAAAGATGAATTTAATAGCAGTCATAGAACAGTCTGGATCTGTAAAGAAACTTCATTGCTGACCAGGAGCAAAGCAGGGGCTGTGTGTCAGGATGGGGGTTCTCCCTGAAAAGCTCTCCTTGACCCGAAGGAGGAAGCGGCCACATCACCCTCTGTCTTCAGGCCTGCGCAGTCCTTTTAATCTAGTACACGTTCTCCCTCATCGGTTTGGCTTCCCTTCCTGTTTGTGTATAGGAACAGTGCTCCCAAACAGTTTTCTGTACTGTCCATTTGATCCTCCTTCTGGTAAGCAGGGCACATCCCTTTCCATTTCACTGCCATTAAGCCCTTTTAAGAAATAGTCACGTTCTCCTCTTGGTCTTCTAAGAGCTCTTCTCACTTTGGTTTTGAGATACTGAGCTTTTCCCTCTAGATCCTAGTTCAGCAGAACATACAGTCACAGTGTGAATCAGTGCTGAAGTCCATCCACTTCAACAGTGCCCTTCAGAAGTCACTGGGAACATAAATCTATGGTTTATGCTTATGCTTAGCTGGTCTGCTATATCCTTGGTGAAATGGGCCCTTTGCTGCTTTATTGAATCATCATTATAACATACATTGCTCCTTAGTAACTTGGTGAAATGCCCTAAACAATATCAAAACAAGCAAAAGTTTCAAATTTTTTTGTATTGATGTCAGAATCAGATGTTTTCAATGATACTGAGTGTAGTCATCAGGTTATCCAGCAACCACTTTCTTTTGTCCAGTGATTTTATCTTAGTTGCCTGCACTTTTCCATTCTCTACATCCCTCGGTTCTGTGAGTTTGCTGCTTGTCTTCAGTTATCCTGTGGTTTGGGGTTTTTTTAACTTGTGGGTTTGTTCCTTTCCTACCCTATTGAGGTCTTAATCCCAGCCACTGCTTTTTAACAGTGCTGCAGAAAAGCAACGATGAAGACGGAGTCATGCATTTTGCCAGCTAATGAAAAGCTGGCTCCCAGCATCTCCTTACATTCTGTTCTAATGTCCTGCTTTTTCCATTATTTTACAGTATTTCATATTGTTGCTGTGCATCTTTCTTCTGGAAATCATTGCTGGAATCCTGGCCTATATCTACTACCAGCAGGTGAGTGGACATCACTCCTTAGAGACTCAAACCAGGGAGAGAAAACAGCTGGTTATCATCCCATTTCTCCAGCCAGAATTGGGCTCGGAGGCTTGGGACCTAGGGTCTGGTTGCGGTTCACCTTTCCACATGTCTGTACTCACTCCCCTCCCCATACAGAAGACCTTGGATTATTTACTGGTTTTGACAAAGTGGTGGTGGTTACTCTAGGGAGGCTGCTCAGCCTTGCTGCTCAGCTCCTTCCTGTGGTTCACCTTTGTGCGCTGTTTTTCTGCAGAGCCTTGTAGAAGACAATTTTTGAGGCTGTGTAGATCTGGGAACTTTCCTAACACCCTTCAAGGCATAGTGCAAGCAACTGAAATCATGTTAGTGCCACTTAGTATATTCAGGACATAGGAACAAGCTAGCTGCCATACTTTTGAACTGGTAAAGATAATGAATGGTCCAGCTGAGAGGTCCTTTCAGGTCAAGAAGTTTTTGAGAGCTTTACTTAACCAGCCCAGCTGAGCAGCTGGAGAACAGCACAGGCTCCCACCAGCTGCAGTTCTAGCTTGGCACTTTTTGCAGTTGCAGAGAGCAGAGGCTTAAGTCATCACTTTGTTTTCAAAGGGAGTTTAACCACCAAGGACACAAACAGCCTGTGAAGTTGCTCTCATGTCTGGAAGTTGATTGGAAATGGCAAATTAGGATTGTTGTCAAGTGGCTGTCTGAAAAGCAGCTGGGCATCCCATCTTGTTGGCTTCACTGCCAGGATTCCTTGCCATTCCTTTTTCTCTTGGGTCTTCTGTGTTTTGCCTCACTAAGATGGGCACTGGCGGTTTGCAAGGAGCCAAAGAACCATGCTGGCTCCTGCCAGGAGGGATCAGTGGTATGAGTGCACGTATTTAACAGGGAAAGATCAATCCTGGCAGGAAGCCAGGGTCTGTCCATCCATCCATGCAAAGGCACGAGGTTCATATATGACAATGGATGAAGAGGAGCTGATCCTTAGGTTGCAATAAGGGACAACATATTCAGAGCTGTACCCTTGAGTGCTTTAGATCACTTGAGGGTGTCTCTGATCAATAGCTGCATTTCCCCTTGCCCTCTGGCTGACAAATCCCTCTTCTTGCCTGGTTGCAGGCTGCTTGCTCTGTTTGCCGCTGTTTTTATTTCAGCCCTTGCTTTGGTGTCTAAGGCTTGCGAGTGTGTGTCTAAACTGTTTCTTTTGTTATCTCTATTCCATGCTGCAGTTCTTCCCCATGAGCCTGCAGGTAACTGCTTTTCTCCCAAGAAATAATTCTGCTAACGGACTCTCCTCTTTATTTGCCTCTGATGCCTTCCAGCTGTTGAACCTTTTCCTTTCTTTTCATTACACTAACTCCTTTGCACTTCTGTAGAGCTTCTCAGCCCAGGATCTCAAAGCATTTTGCAAATATTAATGAATGAAGCCTCATATCATCTCTGTGAGGTAGGTGTTGTCCCCATTTGATACATGGGGTTGGAAAAAGCAGTGTTTCAAAGGGAGAATAAACTGCAGACTGTATTTTGCACAGTTCAGCATAACCAGATGTTTGACCTCTCATTTACTACTTACTGTGTAGAATAAAAGGTGTATAGAGAGGCTACCCACCTGTTTCATTGACCCCATCTGAAATGCACGTTGGCGTTGCTTATTGGTATGGGAAACTTAGAATTTCACAGGTGTTGGACTAAAGCAGTGTTGCTGTATGAACCAGGATGACAAAAAAAAGATGCAGCTCTTTGGCACTTTTTGGCTGTCACCTGGATGGGTGAGAAGCATTCAGCTAGATTAAAAGAGCCTCCATAGGAATAAATGTTTGAATCCAATCACCTGAACATGCCAGTGGTTTGTGATGATGCTTTCAGAAATTCTGTACTTGCAAAGTTAGACTTTGTCTCTCTGTCACTGTTACCAAGAAAGGCCTTGCAGTACTTTTGCAATCGCACACTTAATTCCCTGTGGCATCCTTTTTGATGCCGATACAAGAGCTGTTCAGGCTACGTGGCTTCAGTCCAGCATGCCCTGGACTCTGATTTCTTTCTGCTCCTGGACAAAGTGATTTGTTTTTTTAGTATTTTGACACAGGCTTCAAAGGGAGAAGACTGCATCGTCTCATAGGCATATTCATAATTAAGCAGGCACAGTTTTGTATCCTCTTTTGATGCAGGCATGTCTTGGCAATCTTACATATTCAAGGTGAGGACCCATATGGTGATGGCACAGGCTGAAATTTGGTCCTGAAGCACCTCCTTCCAGTTATTAAAATGGAGGCATGATCTGTAATGAATTGGAAATAAGCCTGTCCAGTCCAACCTTGGAGGACGATCTTGAAGGAGGCTGTAGCTTCCTCTCTGCTTTTCTCTTGGAGCAAAGGCAATGAAACATATGCAGGGCTCTGGGTCGCTCTGAGGGGTGAGTTTGCCTTGTGATTTTATCCCACTTGTCTCTTCCATTCAGCTGAGCATGGAGCTGAAGCAAAATTTGAAGAACACCATGACCCAGAAGTACCGGAAGGAGGGAGAAGAGAGCGTTACCAGTGCGGTAGACAAACTGCAGCAGGAGGTAGGTATCTCTAGAGGCAGGGAGAATTAACAGGGCTTAAAATCAAACACACAAAAGGCATCGTGGGCTCTTGACATCCAACATACAGATGTTTCTTTTGTATGCTGAGTCTATGTTCAGCTTCTTCTGATTCAAGGCAAGGTTGAGTGGGGTGCAGGGCCTGGGCCTTGCAGAATTGCATGGTGTGATCTCTGAGTTGCATGGCCAGTAGCACTGGGGAAGCAACATCTGAATTGGTCCCAGAGTGAACTGGAGCTGCCAAGTCACTCTGACAGCTGTTTCTACTTCCCAGTTCAAAGCTTTGGAGAAATTGCTGACATTTTTCATTAAGCTCCTCAGTACCCTAGAGAGCAAGATGTAATTAAAGAAGAGCCTTCCTGCTGCTGTTGCTAGCTGTGCCTGGCTCAGGGGTGGTTCAGGTTAGGGCTGCCGCACTTCTGACAGGCTTTCCCACAGAAAGAACCCTTGTGCACAGGCACTTTCAAAGCACGGGGCCTACTATATGCATACTGCCATAGCAGGTGCATTTGCGATAGTAACTGGTAATTAAACGTACCTTGTTATCACCATTAACACTCTCCAGTCCGGTGGTTGAGAGCTGAGGCAGCTGCAGGTGTGCTCTGGTTACAGTTCATCCCAGCAGTAACCAAAAGTCACAGCTGCTGAAAGATGGATGAAGCTGATATTTAATGGCCATTTTGGGGACTCTTAACACAAAAGTCACTGATAATTATAGTAACCATTTTAAAAAAAAAAAAAAAAAAAAAAAAACCCCGGGAAAGGGTGAAGCCCAGGGCTTGGTCTGGGAGGCTGGAGGGAGAGGGACGTTGCAGTGCTTGCAGGCTCAGCATTTGCTCTTTGTGCACGCAGTTCAAGTGCTGTGGGAGCAACAACTACACAGACTGGGCTGACAGCCTGTGGATCAAATCTCCAGAGGCCAATGGACGGAAAGTCCCAGACAGCTGCTGTAAGACAATAACTGATCTGTGTGGCCGAAGAGACCATCCTTCCAACATCTACAAGGAGGTAAAGAGCAAAAGGGCTTCAGAGTCACTTGTCACAAAGTATGTAAAGGAGGTGGGCAGGGAATGATGGTGTTGGGTTATTGCTGCAAACTGTCGGTAGGTTTCAGTAGGATTCCTTAGAAAGCAGAATTCATTTCTCTAGTTGAGCGTTCAGCCATCTGGGCTATTATTTTATACGTAGATACAGAGAAAAAAATGATATTTGTTACTACAGAGTATGCTAGTGATAGGGGGAAGTGGGAGAGGTTGTTGATTCTGTCAAGAGACTTGGATGTGAGCGCTGTATTTGACACAGCTTCTTGTCATTGGAGTTACTCAGTGAGGTGCAAATGGAGATAATTCTGGTCCTTGATTGAGATAGTGGGATTTGACCTACAGAGTGAAGAAGCAGCATACGGAGAAGAAAGAGGCCCCCTAGCAGACAAATTAGGCCAGTTCCAGTGGGCTGCAGTTTGAGCTGAAAAGAGGGCTGGAGTTGAGATAGAGGCGCTTGTCTCTTTTCTAGAAGAAGCAAATTGAATCCGACTAGCTGAGTAAGTAAACAGGTAGCGCTCAGACCATTTATTCATCCTGTTTGCATAAGGCTGGGGGCCTACTCAGTAAATCCCCCTGATGTTACTGTGGAAAACCTGCCTCAATAGATTAAACAGTTCAATTATTTAAAGGGAACTCTTCCCCCCCCCCCCCCCCAAAAAAAAAAAAACACACAACCCAACAGAGAATCTTCTTACTGATTTATTTTTGCCTTATGACAACAAAAACTTGGGCCTGGGAGGGAGAGGTCATGCTGCCGGCCAAGGGTGCAGTTGCAAGGCAGAAGCAGGCAGAGCCTGGCTTTCCAGGTTCACACTGCAACTCATTGCTGTCATAAATAACAGTGGGAGGAATTTACTCTGAGAAGGCTCCTGTCATGTTAGAGTTCTTGGTACTGGATCCACTCAGCAGCATTTCCTTGGCCTTTTGGCCTGACGGGAGTAAACACCCTCTCCAGGTGTGTGCTAGGCAGTGAGTGAGGGAACCTTTCTCCACATGTCTCAGAGAAAAATGACACGCTCCCTCTGTGTGATGTGGCCGGTTCTTCGTCCGCATTTCTTCTGCCCAGCTAGCAGCCGGGATTTGTTCGGCGGTTCCTGAGCCAGTAGGTCCAGAGGAATACAAAAAATGTTGCAGTTTACATCATCTGTGTAGCTTTTCCAGTGATGTTGGGGGAAGAGGTTACTCACAGACACCGCTTTTTATAGCGTTCGCAACCATTGGATTAAGGTGAACAAGAGGTTAAAATGAAGCTGATTTTCCATGTCCCTCTTTTCACCCTGCAGAGCGGTTGCATTACCAAGCTGGAGAACTTCATTCAAGAGCATCTGAAAATTATCGGGGCAGTGGGGATCAGCATTGCTTGCGTGCAGGTAAAAGGGCTGAGTGGAGTTTTGGGGGTGCTGGGCGGAAGTTAAAGGAACCCCAGAGCTGAGGGATGGAAAAAAATCAGATGTTTTAGGCTCTTCCCTGCCTGGCAAGGAGAAGTTGCCAGGTACTTCGGGGACCTGAGGATTCACTAGCTCCAAAGCAAAAGCCTCTTTTGCTGGTCTGTAAAATTTGCTTCTGGTGAAGGAGTGCAGCCAGCTGGGCAAGGGGGGAGAGACTTCTGCTCCTGGGCTGTGGGAAAGGCAGTGCTGGCCCTGGCAGGCGGATTGGCAGCCTGAGAGAGACCTCTTGTGGGGATGTGCCGTGATTGCCCACGCGGCTGAAGAGCCGGTCTGGAGGAGTTTCCTACCCCGGTTCATTAGGATTATTTTACATCATCCAGAATTTCTCCCTCAGTTTGTCAGATTGAAGAACGGCACTGCGGGTCTGCAAATGATTTGGGAGAGGGTGATGAATAAAGGGGTAGGGTATGGATGCCCCCAACTCCCATTTTGGAGGGGAGGGCACAGGATATTATTTTCTTCCAGATGCAGATATCTCTGGGAGTTCCTCATCTTCCTCTTTGTTCTGGCAAGTAGCCAAATTACACCCCAGAGAAGCTGCTGGTGATTAATTACGAAGATTAGCAGACATTATGTTCTCTTCTGCTGCTTATTGCAAGCTGGAGCACGGTATCCCCAGGCAGGAACTAGCTGCCACTCCAGCCTGGGTCCAGACTGTTAGTTTGCAAACTGCTGCCTCCACTGCATCCATTCTGTTTTTTCATGCACTTCTGTCTTCTCTTTACACCCTGTAGATCTTTGGGATGATTTTCACCTGCTGCTTGTACAAGAGTTTAAAGCCAGAACCATATTAATAGCTGTGGGAACTCTGTCGCTCCCCCTCTGCCACTTCCTTTAGCACCTGCCAACCTGACCACTCTCCACTACCACCACAGAAGTGTCTGTAACCTGAGGACTTGGCTCTGTAATTAAATGCCTTTCGAACCATGCACCGCCTTACCTGCCCCTTTGGGGGAAAGTCACCCTACTTGTGCACAAGGCAGCCAGGAGTTCAGCGGGTCCTCTTCCTTGTCAAGAAACAAAAGAGCTGTGGATCTTCTGCTAGAAGCTTTAGCGAAACAGTCCCTTGATATAACTACAAAGCAAGATTTATCCAGGGCCATTTCTCTCGAGGCTTTTCCTGAGCCAACATGAAGGTATCAGGATGCTGTACAAGAACCGTGGTTTGCTCTCTGAGAAGTGCCTCAGCAGCACCAGGCATTGACTGTGAGGACAGATGACGTTTCTGCGCTGAGCTGGAGCCAGAGCTGAGTCTCTCATACATGGAAGATTTCTCTCCCTCCTCCCAAGTGTGCACCGATGTCCTAACACAGCTGTTCTCCACCTGAGAGGATGCCTGCCTGGTTGCTTGGGGCAGGAGCTACTCTCCCTGCTGATCGGGAGCACAACTTGGTGCAGTTGAAATCTTGTCGTGACTCTGATGTTGCCAAGATGTGGGTGCCTTAGGATTTCTCAGCAATCCTTCCTCCTCTTCCCTGAAGCTTCCCCCAACACAGTGCCATTAGGAGCCACAAGAGGCCTTTTGCCTCCTAGCGATTCTGGAGCAATTACGATGGACTACTTTCTAATTCTTTTGGGTCTAGTCTGTTTTATTGAGTGGCTTCTAGTGTGAGTGAGAAAACTTTGTTTCCTCCTACCTATCCCCTGCTGAGGTCTGGTGAAGAACTGGTCTGTTTGTGGAGCTGGCATATCTTGCTACCCTTTGACCTGTTCGGTTAGTGGAAATACCTTCTAACATCTCTTACACGTTGAGAGATGCCCTTGGCTTGATTTTTCTAATTAAAACCTCCAGGCTTGTCTCTCTTGGGCAGCAAATGAATATATACAAATGTTTTATCAGCCTCCAAAGAGCTCATTAATCAGTTGAGGGTTTTCTGGCTTTAATGGGATCTGGAAGCCCACTTTACTGGTTACTGCCGAGAAGGTCAGGAGAGTCAGCTTCAACCAGTTGCCCCAGTGTACTTGGTAAATTGGTAGTGCTGGGTTAACTGTCTGTTTGCTGCAGAGGAATAGGTTTTAATTAAATATTCTCTCTGCACTGGGATCCTAGATACATACAGGACGTAGACATCACAGCTGCCATGGACTTAGCACCATCGTGATATCAACAGGTCTTAGCCTGAATTCATAGGATCTTGTGTGCCTCTTGCCTTGTTCTAATCTTCCTGCTGTGCCTGTTACACCCATGAAGCAGAAAGGGCTGTGGGGTTTTGGTGTTGCTAAGCAGTGAAGACAAGCCCTTTTATAAACAAACAAATTTATTCCCTCTCCTGGCCTTTTAGTGGTGCCGGCTGAGCCCTGTCCCTTGACAGCGAACAGTTAACCTGAGCAAAATCACCCCTAAAGGGTCTTGCAGCATCGTGGGGTTTTTAGTTCACAGAGCAGAAATCTTGGACTGGCGCTAAAAGGTGACAAGTTTAAAAATTCAGAGCAGGCCAATCTGAAACTCCCCCATCAACATCAGCCCCGTGAAATAATCCTTAACTAATGCAGAAAGAGACGTGGAGGAGCTGAGGTGTATCCTTAGTTCTACAGCACTAGGAAAGAGGGGAAAGAAATCTAAATTATTGTGTAATGATCTAAAGGAGAAATCTCTAAATTATTTCTTGTTTTATAATCAAGTTCCTGACAAGTACTGACTACTAACTAAGAGGAAAATATTGAGCATGTTGCTTGAAGCAATATTTCTAGTTTCTTAAGCATATCTTCATAGCTGCCTTCGCCCATTCCCTTCAAATACATTGTACAGGGTTGGGAGAGGCCAGGAAGAATGAGATACGAACAGTAAGTTGGCTTGTGTCCATTGAGTTGTTTTATACTTTTTCTCTGTGTAATAATATTCATTGCTTTTTTTTTTAAACCCAGTTTAAGTTGCTGGCCAATAGAAAAATAAAGCTTAAGATTCTGTACTTACTCTGTGTAGCAAAATTGAAGGGGTACCGTGAGCCAGGCGGATTATATGGATTCCTCAGGTCCTGCTGCTGAGGAGCCAGTTCCTCGAGAAGGAGCTGGTCTGAGGGACCAGGCCGAGGAGGAAGCTGGGGAAGAATCTGCTTGGTGTCGCTGATCTTGCCAGCCTGGTTATGATCTGCTGCCGCGGGGTGCTGCAGACTGCTGCTCCGTCTGGCACCCCGAGAGCTGAAGTCGCAGAACCTCGGGGTACCAGGTATCGCGCGTCGGCCGTGGTCTGCGCGTGAGGTGTGCGCACCAGCACTGCTCCAGGGTCTGTGGCACACTGACTGCGCTCGCTGGGATGCCCGGTGACCTCTCTCAGCCTTTTCACACAGGCTGCGCTTTCTCGTCACGTGCAGAGGGCCCAGGCAGACAGAGCAGGGCCTTTGCCGTCGGGTAACTCGCATTCACCCTGCTGGCCCAGCTGCTGCCTGCCATCACCATTGGCTCTGCTTAAGGAGACCAGTCGAGGGTACGAATTGTGCTCTCCTACACCCTGTTTCCACTTACCCCAAAGATAGTGGAAATCTTTCCACTTTCCGTCTTGACTATAAGGGCTTAGGTGGGCTACTGCAGCGGGGCTGCCTCTTCCTACTACTGCGGGATAACGGGTGTGTGGGTGCTGTGTGCTCGTCTGTGCCGAGAATTTGCTGTACGTGCTGTGGAGTAGCTTGTAGCCACCTTGCAACACAGACGTGTCAAAAAGAGGGAGGAGGTTTAATCCCCTTTGGGGTTTAAGGTTGAAAATTACACATTACATGTTTCAAATATGCTTATATCTGGCGGGATGGAAAGGCCTGCCTGCAGCTGACGGGCATGGCCGCTCGGTGGCTCTCGGGGCTCAGCGCAATGCGCTGTGAATTCAGCTCCTGTAATTCCAGTGAGTCTAATTCAGGCTGCTTGGCCCTGTGGGCAGCAGGGCCACGGTATCACCAAGCCCCAGGGAAGCCCAGTACAGGTCACGCTGGTGTTCCCTTGCCGGCGAGGAAAGGTCGCTCCTTCCAGCCCCGGCAACGTGCACCATTTTCATGCTGCAGCAAGGGACCGGTCGTGCAAGGCTGAGGGCTTGACGTGGCCTGCACTCTGCTCAGAGCAGGGACTTCTGCTGAAAAAACGCCACAAATGCGTTGGCATATGCCGAGGAGACAGACCCGGGTGGCTCAGTAGTGGCGAGATGAGCCAGCACCACTGCCGTGGTACCGCTGTGGGGAGGGCGGATGCGCTCCTCAGGTGCACTGGCTGAGTCGGGGATGTGATTGCGTCCATTTATGAGACCTTGTGCCAAGACCTGCATGCGGCTCTGGCCGCCTGTTTTCAGGAGAGGTGAGCTGAAGGTGGAGCACGAACGAAGAGGGGAGGGCTCGTCCTGGAGGGCTGTTCATCGATGTAGGGCTGGAGGAGCGGGGCAGGCTGGGCTCCTGCTCGCATGCTTGCAGCAGGGGCACAGAAGGTGGCATGGATGGCTCCGTGTTAACAGTGTCCTAATCAGCTGCCGGGCCACCTCGGCTACTGCCACGGCAGAAAGAGAAATGCCCGCAATCCCCCTCCTCGTCCCGATCCCCTCTGTGTCATTAGGGGTGCAGTGTGGCTCCAGTCACCCTTCCCCACCCCCAAAGGGAAATTAGCCCCCCTTCTGCAAGACTTTCATGGGGTGGCATCAGTGAAGTCTGTAGCACAGTGTCTTTCAACACGAAGCAATTCCTTAAAAGCAATTTCTCTTCTTGTTTGAATTGCCGACTTCCCCAGTGTCTGTGATCAGGGTGCAATTACCATCTTACAGCATCCCCACGGGCCGCGCGGCCTCAGGGCTCTGCGCGCTGCCGCCTCTCTCGAGGTGGGAGAGTGGATTTCTCCCCCTCCAGACCTGGAGATTTGGGCTGTGCTAATTGCCCTTCTCGGTAATTAGCTCAGCCGGTGGTCTCCTCTCTTGGGGTGCCTGGGTGGTCAGTACAATTTGCTCAGGAATGAAAGGGAAAACAGATGTAGCAGTAAATAGTTCTGCGAGGGTCCAGCTTTGGGGCAGTCACCCTGCTCCTGCAGTTTCAAACAAGACATGAGTATTTCACGCTCCCCTGCAGGGCTGCTTCTAACCCCAAACCAGTTCACAAACATGCCCTTTCTGCTCCTGCTGCTTAACTGGGAGGAATTTTCCCCCCAAGGAGGCCTTGGTGCCCCTCTCTTTTGCTATTTATAAAGCCTCCCTTCGGTGGCGGTTGTAATTTCCTTGTTTTCCTGCTGGGCTGGGGCTGAGCAGGGCTGCAGTGGTGGAGAGAGAAAGTCGAGGAGCAGGCAGCGATACTCTCCTCCCTGGTGAGATACGACAAATACACCCTGCTTGGGAAATGGCAAAGGGGAATGCTCTCTCCTTTCCTGCCGTGAAACCTCCCCAGGTTTCCACGTGTACGTGCACGTGTGTGCATCCACCCCTGGGAGAAGATGCCGGGTGCTCTTTGCTGCTCCTTGTCACACGGTACGGAGCAGCGAAAGAGATGCCTGAAGCAGCACTGTTGGTGATTTGAGACCCAGGTGCATGTGAGCAGAGACCGACAGCTTCTCCTGGCACGGCTGGTTTTGCTGCGGGGCTCCTGGGCTGGCTCCCCTGCTGTCAAAGAGCGGCTCTTCGGGCTGCTGGCCGCGCTGCGCCGTGTCTCCCCGGGGAGCTGCTTCTGCAGGAGGAGCGCGTCTGCCTGCCGCTTCTCTGCGCCCAAGTCCGGTCGGGAGGAGAGGTGGCGGTTGCGGCGGTGGCCCCAGCCGGCCGGCCAAGGAGGCAACGGGGAGCAGATTCATGTGGTGCCTTCAGAAATGACAAATTCCTTGCGGGGAGGGGGGCATGATGCTCTCAAATGAGCTATAATCACAGCAACAGCAGGGATGCTGGTGCCCACCAAATGCGTTCAGTGACTCATTCCAGCACAGCGGATCATCAGGCACACTGGGGTTTTGAAGTCCTCTTACTCCCTGCAAAGGAGGCTGCTCCTCCTGCTTTCTTGGCTGCCTCCATTAGCAGCAAGATGCTGCACGCGCTGAGGCCATCAGCAGCTTTCTCTCTTCTGATTACTGCTCCTGCCTGCAGAAAAGGACCTGCTGAGCATCAGGCATTTCCAGGCTTCATTTTTTTGAGTAGCGAACTGTCTTGCTGACAAGGGAAGAGCAGTTTCTGCCTACACAGAGTGTAGAGAGAGCCCAGTGCCCCAGCAGGGCACGATCCTGCCAACGGCTGCTGCGTCCCCCCACTGGGACAGCAAAACTCAACCCTCCCCCTCGCAGTCCCAGAGGTGGCTTCGATGGCTGCGGCACGTCTGGCAGCTGGGGGGGCGTGAGGGTCACACTGAGCCCCTCGCACCCCTCTGCGGTCAGAGGCCAACCCAAACCAGGCACTGACCCCATGGTGCAGGGTGTGTGGAGCGACGCTTCACGACTTTGACCGTATGTGCGTGTACATATAGCTATATATCTCCTCCTGCCATGCTGGAGGATTTCCACTGCCTGCAGGAACTTTTACAGGGGAGGTTTATATTTCTTATTTTGCTCAGAAATGCTGGAACCCCTTAACCCCAGAAACCTGCCAGCATAGAAATGTGCTCGGTCCTCCCAGAGCCATGGTCCCCCTCTCCCTTCCCAGGGGAGGGACGTCCTCTCCCCCGGCAGGGCAGCCGGCAGCCAGGGATGCTCCCTACCTGCCAGCAGTCACAGCCTCAGCCTCCCCTCTGCTACAGGGCTCCCCAGCCCCGGATTAGCGAGGGACCAAGACAAATTGTTGTAGCACGCAGCAAACGGCTTTCTCGTTAACTTAGCGATGCCCCGTTAATGTTCGGCTGCGTGTCTCCTGCCTGCCACTGGCCGTAAATAAACAGGCATCTGCCTGACAGCACCTCGCTGGTGGCAGGAGGCTGCACCAGTGCACGGCCGTCTTCCTCGGGGGACCGCAGGGCAGTACCAAAAAGCTTGAGCCCCTGGCTTTGTTTTACAGGAGAAACTCAGGCAAGTGTTTCATCCACGCTCATACGGCAGGTACGTGATGGATGCTGGGGGAGCCACGGCGTGGGGGTGCCTGTGCAGAGAGCTGCCTGTGCCGCTCGGTAGCACATATCATAGAATCATAGAATCATTAA
>NW_009232664.1:0-5415 GCF_000690835.1 Fulmarus glacialis
TAAGACAACGGAAATTTAATATCGATCTAAAAATAAAGACCCCCACCCTGTTCCCCTCCTGGCACCGTTCCCCCCCCCCCGCAGATGTTTCCTCAGAACCTTCTGCTCCAGCAGAGACGAGTTCAGGAGGGCTCGGGGCGGGGGGGAATGGTCCCTGGGTTGGACCCCAAAATGGGGTGTCCAGGGGTCTCTGCCCCATGGCACCGGGCCTCGGTCGGGGCCGGCACCGGCTCCTTGTCCCCGGGGTGGGCATGGGGATAGCAGCTGAGGGAGCAACATGCCCTGGGGTTGGGGGGCTTGCACTTGACTTGGGGTGCTCAGCCTTCCCCCAATCTATGGGGTGGGAGGGAGTCTGCTCTTCCACCCTGGTAAGTCCTCCAAGGTGCTGGTGCTGCTTGCATCTCCTCAGGAAGCTGCTTGGGAAGTGGCCAAGACCCTTTGAGATGTGCTGAACCCCTCTGGAGACAGGCTGAGCTTGTGCTGAACCCCTTCAAGATGTGCTGAACCCCTTGAAGACGTGATGAGCCCCTTGGAGATGTGCTGAACCCCATTGGAGACATCCTGAACCCCTTCAAGATGTGCTGAACCCCTTGAAGACGTGATGAGCCCCTTAGAGATGTGCTGAACCCCATTGGAGACATCCTGAACCCCTTTGAAGATGTGCTGAACCCCTTTGAAGATGTGCTGAACCCCTTGGAGATGTGCTGAACCCCATTGGAGACATCCTGAACCCCTTCAAGATGTGCTGAACCCCTTGAAGACGTGATGAGCCCCTTGGAGATGTGCTGAACCCCATTGGAGACATCCTGAACCCCTTCAAGATGTGCTGAACCCCTTGAAGACGTGATGAGCCCCTTGGAGATGTGCTGAACCCCATTGGAGACATCCTGAACCCCTTCAAGATGTGCTGAACCCCTTGAAGACGTGATGAGCCCCTTGGAGATGTGCTGAACCCCATTGGAGACATCCTGAACCCCTTCAAGATGTGCTGAACCCCTTGAAGACGTGATGAGCCCCTTGGAGATGTGCTGAACCCCATTGGAGACATCCTGAACCCCTTCAAGATGTGCTGAACCCCTTGAAGACGTGATGAGCCCCTTGGAGATGTGCTGAACCCCATTGGAGACATCCTGAACCCCTTCAAGATGTGCTGAACCCCTTGAAGACGTGATGAGCCCCTTGGAGATGTGCTGAACCCCATTGGAGACATCCTGAACCCCTTCAAGATGTGCTGAACCCCTTGAAGACATGATGAGCCCCTTAGAGATGTGCTGAACCCCATTGGAGACATCCTGAACCCCTTCAAGATGTGCTGAACCCCTTGAAGACATGATGAGCCCCTTAGAGATGTGCTGAACCCCATTGGAGACATCCTGAACCCCTTCAAGATGTGCTGAACCCCTTGAAGACATGATGAGCCCCTTAGAGATGTGCTGAACCCCATTGGAGACATCCTGAACCCCTTCAAGATGTGCTGAACCCCTTGAAGACATGATGAGCCCCTTAGAGATGTGCTGAACCCCATTGGAGACATCCTGAAACCCTTCAAGACATGCTGAACCCCTTCGGAGGTGTCCTGAACCCCTTGGAGATGAGTTGAACCCCTTTGGAGGCATCCTGAACCCCTTGTAGATGTGCCGAACCCCTTCGAGATGTGCTGAACCCCTTAGGAGATGTCCTGAACCCCTTCAAGATGTCCTGAACTCCTTTGAGACGTGCTGAACCCCTTGGAGATGTGCTGCAGGGCCACCCTAAAAACCATTTTGGAGGCTGAGGACACTAACAACCATTAACAACCCTGACCACCCCGACTTGGGACCCCCACCACCCCCTGCCCATGGCCCAGGGGCTCTATTTAAGTCCAGGCCTGGGGATTTTGGTCCTTCTACAGGACTTCTTGGAGGAGCATCCACGTGTGGCTATGGACCCTGCTGATCCACCCCATGGGCTACCATCCTGGCTTGCCCCTCGCTCGGGTGGGTGGGATGTGGCCATGGCTGGTGGTGTCCCTTGGAGTCTTGTGGGGGTTTAATTTCTTCTCCTTGGGGTTCACCAGCAGATGTTTGGAGCAGCCCTAGGGACCCAACCCTCGCCCGTGGTCCACGCGGAGTGGCCTTTTGGGGTTAAATAGGTGGTTTTGGTGCCATCACGCTCTTGGCTGTCCAAGTGACTACGACTGAAGGGTTCAGCTGGTGAAGGCTCAACACTTCCTTCCATTCTGATACATTTTTACTGGATTCATGGGAATCTTACACCGGAAAAAATGCGCATTTTTAACTGTAGGATGAGTTGCAACTGAGCTTCAAACTGGGGCAACCCAATAGGAAACCCAACCAAAGGGGAAAAAAAAAAAAAAAAAATCCTTGGAAAATTGGATCTTGACGTGGTTTGAAGCCCTCCAAAGCAAATGGAAGAGGAACGACCACTTTTCAGCCCACCAAGGGAAAGGACCGCAGCACCGTCAGGGTAGCTAGGCTCTAATTTATTACTACTCATGGAAAGAAAGCGACTCCAAAAATAATTAAAAAAAACCCCAGAAAGACGCCAGCCGTGGTGACGAGGCGAGGCGGTCCCCGAAAGCGGACAGGGAGGGGACCGTTGACAAGCAGCACAGCGACACGTCCACGCCGGTTTCGGAAGCACGGACAACACCAGAAAATATATAAATTTCACTTAAATCGGAGTTCGGGGTGGGTTTTTTTTTCCCCAAAATATCTTCGCTGAAGCCCTTCGTGCTCTTTTTTGGGGTGGCTTTTGTCCCTCGTGGCTCCATTTGGGACCTTACGCCCTATGGCATGGTCACCGTGTCCTAAAATAATTGGATTATTTGAACCCCGGGGGAGGTTCTTGACTTCATCCCTGTCCCTCCTCTTCCTCCCCCTTCCCTGCTTTCCATATGCAAAGTCCTGGGCTCTGGGGGGGGGGATGGGGAGGGGGTTTCCTCACGTCTCTGTCCCCCACCCCCCCTCCGGTGACGCCATCCACGGAGCCCGGCATTGTAGAGGTGACCAAGCCACCAAGCCACATCATCTCACCACGCCTTTGATTTTGGGCTAATTTGACCCAAATTGGCCGGAGAACCCCAAGGCAGGGCGGCGTCTGCACGGGAACGCATAATTAGCATGCTCATTAATGCACTAATTAGTGCAAGGGCGGGGTGAGCACCATCAACGCGCTCGTTAATGCGGAATTAATGCATCGCCGAGGTGAGTTGGAGAGTGGGCGTCAAAAGCCATCCCCCGTTGACCGCCGGCCAAAATTGAGGCGAGAACGTGAGATTTTGGGGCTCCTTTGAACAAATTTCTTCCCCCCAAAGTGGGGCTGGTGCTGCCTGCAAGGCAGCTTCGGGGGGGGGCTTGGGGATCCGTCCGGAGGGTCCCCCCGCGATGCAAAGACAGAATTAACATCCTCAGTGACATCACGGTTGCACCATCAGTGACGTCATGGTCGTGCCGTTGGTGACGTGCCAATTGTGCCAGCATGGTTGTGCCAGCGGTGACACCCTGGTTGTGCCATTGGTGACATCATGGTTGTGCCAGCGGTGACATCCCCGTTGGGCCACTGGTGACATCATCGTTGTGCCAGCGGTGACGTCCTGGTTGTGCCATTGGTGACATCATGGTTGTGCCAGCAGTGACATCATGGTTGTGCCCGCAATGACATCCCGCTTGGGCCATTGGTGACATCCCAGTTGTGCCAGTGGTGACGTCCTGGTTATGCCAGCAGTGATGTCCTGGTTCTACCATCGGTGACATCATGGTTGTGTCATCGGTGACATCATGGTTGTGCCATCGGTGACGCCCCCGCTTTTGCAGCGGGGTTGGCTGGGGAGCCAGGCAGGTCCCCAAAAACATGTCGCACGGAGCCGGGGACAATCCTCAGGGGCTGTTTCATCGGGCAAGGGGACGGTGCAGCTCCACATCCCGCATCCCACGGCCGCATCCCGCATCCCATGGCCGCATCCCGCTGTGCGTCACTTCTCCTCCGCCCATCGCACCTCCGAGCGGCGCAGCCCTCGGAGCCGATTTCATCCAGTCCAGGCATTTTTTTTTTTAAAATTCTTATTTTTTTCCACATCCAACGATCCGGCAGCGATTCCCGACGCTGCCGCATCCGACGCCGGCTCAGCTCCCGCCTCCCTGCAATCGCTGCCTGCCGCAGGCTCCGGTACTTCCTTGGGATGGTTGGTTTTATCCCTTTCTTTATTTTTATCACCAATTTTTTTTCTATTCTGTACGTCCTTTGGTTTCTTTTCTGCCTCTTGTTTTTTCATCTTCTGTAATTTTTTTTTTTCCCGTATTTTGATTTTTTTTCCTCTTTTTTTGCACCTACAGCACTACCTGTTCCTCTTGCCGATATTTTAGACTTATTTTTTTTAATAAACACGACGAGTCCTTCCCGTAGCATCTCCGCACCTCTTGAATTATTTTGTTTTCAGTTGAAATCTTCCCGATTCCAGAGATTTCAGCAATTCCCTACTTTTCCAAAAGTTCTATTTCAGCTTTTTAACCTCTTTCGGGAAAAAAAAGTCATTCTCAGCCTTAATTCTTTTTCTTCTGTATTTCTTTCCATGTTTTTATATTTTGCATGTAACCCTTTCTGTTTCTTTTAGTGGGTTTCTTCTTTTTAAATTTTTGAAAAATTTTCTTCATTTATTTTCCCCCGAGAAGTGCTCACTCCCCCACTAACGGGGAGAAATCGGGAAATGGGAGAAATCGGGATTTCAGGCAGTAAAAAAAGCACCGCCACTGCCTTTTCCCGATAGTACCGAAATGTGACGAATCCCGCTCCGAGGGACGGAGCAAAAGCAAACATAAAAATTCAGGAAAATCAGTAATAATAATTAAAAAAACCCCAAAACACGACAAACACATGGAAGTTTTTGCAAAGTCCGCGTGGAAAAGGAAAAAAAAACCAAAACCAAACCCCAAAATATTCCGTTAAGTGCCTGAAAAATGACGTCACAAAATCGCGTGGTTTTGCCCCAAAGTATTTTCTTTCCAAAAGGAAAAAAAATAATAAAAAACAAAAGAAGAAAACCCCGACCGGCTCCGTTTCTGAGGAATGACGTGGGATAAGACGAGCTCAGGGAGACGCCGCAGGACGTGGGGACGTGGAAATATCCCCGAGTTCCTCGTGGCAGCTCCCGGGTGGGCAGAGGGTGATGCGGCGGCGTGGGAAAACCCCCATTTCTGCTGTTTTTTCTCCCAAAATGCTCCAAGGTGGGAGCAGAGGGTGGTACCCAGATGGGGGTGATGACGTGGACCTTCATCCGATGGGGAGCAGAGGGGCGAGGTGGGAAGATGTTCTGGGGGGCACCAACAGGAGGTGCTGGGATGAGCGGTGGGGTGGGGAGTGGGGGGACTGGGATGGAGATTGGGGTCCCAGTGTGGAGCTGGGGGGATGCTGGGGGGG
>NW_009232665.1:0-288 GCF_000690835.1 Fulmarus glacialis
AGCCCCCCTGGACCTTCCCCAGGGCCCCTGGTTCCTGCTGGTGCCCCCCCCCATCCTTCCTACCCCCCTAAAAGCTTGGCCCAGGAGATCTGTGGGTCTTTTGGCTCCCTTGGTTGGTGTTGGGGTGCAGACCCCCATGCTGGCCTGGGCAGGTCTTGGGGGGGGACTAGCTTGGCCCCGCCCCCCAGGAGCAGGTGCCTTTGGATGACATGGAGGTGCCACGCCAGGTTGGTGTGGGGGGACGTTCCTCGGCGTGTGAGCCGCTCCGTGGCTTTTCTGGTGGGATTC
>NW_009232665.1:420-777 GCF_000690835.1 Fulmarus glacialis
GTGGCCCCGGCGCTGTGGGATCCTCCCCGGTTCGGTAGGATCCACAGCGTGGAGCCAAGCTGCCACAAGCATCCATGGGACCGGGGCTGCAGAGATCTGGTGATGCGGTGACCCCCAAACAGATCTGTCACGTATCAGGCAGAGTGAACAGAAAAGTGGGTGCCACTGACACTCCTTTATGGCACACTGATTCCTTTCCAGCCATCGTCTTAATGGTTAATCCCAAATATTCAACGATCCCAATGTCTCTTTCCTGTCTGTTTGTCATGCCGAGAACCACTCTGGGGAAAACGGGCCATCTCACTGCCCTGCAGAAATTGCAGGGTAGTTGCCTTTTAAAAAAAAAAAAAAAAAAAA
>NW_009232665.1:794-5120 GCF_000690835.1 Fulmarus glacialis
CAGACTGTAGGAGGCATTCTCAATAAAACAACAGGAATAGTCTGGATTTTATTTTAGACTCTTCTTCCCCCCCACTCCATTTTCATTTCAACCACTAATTACAAAGTGCAGGCTGGAGGCTCAGCAGTGGTGGAGCAAGGAAGGAGGAGACGTGTGTGCTGGGTGCGGAGAAAACAATTTCACCAACTGCTTATTTGAAACAGAGAGAGATCAAACGAGGACCCAGGTGACGGGTCCCCACTGCCATCGCGAGAGCTGTAACACAGTGTTGTCGCTGTTGGCGAAGTTCTTATGTGCACAAAAGAGAGGGGAGAGCTAAGAACCAACAGTTATTAGGGAAATGTAATCTTTTTATCGTGGTTTGCCGAATAAAACCTCTGCCAGCCACACCGTAGGCCGAGTAGCGTTTGGCGGCTGAGCGGGGATGAGTCGGGTCTGGAGAGGATGAACTTCAAGAGTGAGAGAATCAACTGTGGCGCCCATGGTGGGAGTTGTGCGTAAATCAGCACAAAACCTCCTGCTTCAGGAGGGGACCACCGCAGCTCGGGAAGCCACAGCCTTCCTGTGATCCGGGTTGTTTTTCTTCTGGGAGTCCGGGGAGGCTGAACCCTTTTTTTGTGAGTTCAGTGCTGGCCACGTAAGGAAGCCGAGCTGAGCAGCATCCTGGCGTGACGGTATTCCTGCCGCTGGGCTGACTAACATCCACGCGGGGCGGGTGATCCGTCTCTCCTTCTTCTTGTTAGGCATTGGCTGATAACAGCCAAGCCCTGGAAGGTGGTCAGAAGGTAACCATCTCTGTGGGAGTGCGTGGCAGGGTGTTTATTTCCTGCACTGCTCTCTTCATCGCTCCCGCTTCTAGCGTGACGAGCATCAGTGATGCTGAATGCTCTGGCAGGTTTTCCCTGCTGCATGCAGGGGAATGAGAAGAAAAGGGTCAGGCACAGATTTTAGCTTCAGGGTGACCCACTTGTCCCTCTGAGAGCACTTTTGTCCCGTGCATCTTTGCACTGTGGCAGAGATGAACAGCAGCCCGTGGGGTAAACCTGGAGCTCGCCAGTGGGCTCCAGGGTCAGCTTGTCTCTGGTGTCTCGGTCCTAACTTCAGCTAGATGTCGAGTGTGGGTGATGCTCTGGGAAAACACAGGTCCGTCGGGCTTGTTCACCAAGGAGCCAGGCTTTGCTCTTCTCCAGTAATAGCGGTCTCTGGGCTGATGGCTTGGTGGTTTACGGTAGCATGATGTTGGGCAGAAAACTTTCTGCGGTGATGTTCTTATGGAAATCCCTTTAGCAAGAGGCCCGAGACACCGTGAAAGCTGTGAACTAGTTGTGAAAGTGTTTGTTTTCAGTATAGTCCTGTGTTTGTCTCTGCGCCCCCATGTAACCTCGTGTCGGGACTCCCTCCTTGTATGCAAGAAAGATGAATTGCGTTTGGTGTTTTCTGGGTTGCTCTGTCTTTCCCTTCTCTGAGCTCTCATTGCTGCACACGGCTCCTAAAACTCTGATAGAAACAGCTGCTTCACTTTAACACGTTCCCTTTTCCCTTGCATCCCAAATGCAGAAGCATTGAGAAGCTGAAAGTAAAGCTGATTATAACCAGACCTCACTGAGCTTCGTTATCCCTCTGAGAGGAGGGTAGAAAGAAACCCAACTGGATTTATAATCGGTTAAGATGTGACTAATAGCACGAGCTAGCCAGAAACCTCCTAATGCAGCGACTGTGTTGGAAAACATCAATTTGTCAAAGCTAAAAACTTCCATGGGAATCATATAGGCCAGTTTTGTCAGGAATAGTTGGGTGGTTTTTTTTGATCTGAGATAAAATTTCTGGTCAAAACAAGAAACCCAAAGAGACCCCCACCTCGAAGTAGTCGGCCGGTCAGTCCAGCTGCTGGCACAGCTGCTTGGGGCAGGGGAACAGCACTTTTAGCAGCGGCCTCTTTGATTTCTTGATGCCCATCAAACACATCAGGCTCTCCGGCTGGGAGATGGGCTCACCGCATGCACCGAGCAGCTCTGGTTCCTCAGGGATGCGCGGGCTTCTTGCACACCCGCGCTCCCATTCATTCAACGTGTGGGTGCAGCAAGCCACGCTTCCCAAACCTCCCGCTCCTCCCCAGCTGGGTTTGGGCAGGATCCAGCGGCTGGAAGCTCCTACTTTGCCTGCTGCTAATCTGAGTCTCAGGAGCTCCTTGTCAGGAGTCTGGGCTTGGTTGTATTAGGAAAACTGGAGCAGGTTGTGCCTCGGTGCTTTCCTCCCTGCTGGGGCAGGTGCCCTCTAGGAGGGGAAAGCTGCCCCGTTTGCAGTGGGGATGAAGCGACCTGGCCACCGGACACTGCATCAAGAGGTCCCCGCTCTTCTCCCGTGCCAGAGTCGCCGCAAGAGAGCTCCTAAACAGGAAATTGCTTCAAACCAGAGTACCCCCCCACTGCCGCTCCTGCGAGCGAGGCCCCTCGGTGACGGTTGCACCGTCTCCGCTCAACGCTGTCTGTTGTGCTCTGTTGTGTTTTCTCTCCGTAGTAACGTTCCAGTAGCTCCCTGGGGAGCAAGGCCAGCCCGCGGCATGCAGCGAGCTCCGGCCTGGGATGCACACACTCCTTGGGACATCTTGTCCCCTTGGCTCGCCCCACACGCAGCTTTCGGCAGCACCTTTCAGCTCAGCAGCCAGAAGAGCCAAGCTGCCGCCTGCCTCTGGGCTTTCCTGGGTCTGAGAATGGGCTGGCGTCTGCTCTCTCCGCCCTTGCTCTTGGGGAATGGCTTTGCAGCAGTGCTGGAGCTCAGGGGCTGCCTCCAAAGCGTGATGAGCGCAGAAATTGGCCTGCAGGCAGCAGCCAGCCCTCATCAGGCCCCTGCCCTGTTCCGGTCCTGGACACACAGTGGTGGATTGTAGGCTGGGGCCAGAACAGAGGGAGAAGGCCTCAGGCTTGGGGGGACAGATCCTGCTGTGCTGCCAGTGCTGCAGCATCCCCTCACCAGGCAGGTACTGTGCACGCCCCAGGAGAGGGGACCAGCGAAGGATGGGCTGGAGCGGGGTGCCTGTGTCTTCCCGGACACCTGCCGTGTCCCTTCCCCAGCTCAGGGCTGGGGCCAGGCTCGCTGCTTGTTCCTCTGAGGCTCACGAGCCGCCCAGCCTAAGGACTCATGTCTGGCAGTGCGGCTGAGCCTGCCGTGCAGGGGCCTCGTCTGCTGTCCAAAGCTGTCCGCCCTGCTTGGGTGGAAGCTCTGTGCCACTGGAAGCTCTGTTTCCACTGGTGGAAACCCTCCATGGAGAGCAAGCTTAGACCTGGTCTCTCTCCCACCTCCCAGAAAAGATTCCCCTTCCCCGTGCACCCTGTGATTCGAGGGAGGGAGAGAGGGCTGGGGACCAGCTGCGCTGCCATTGCCATCACGCCTCCTCTTGCTCCTCTTTCTTGCTGTGCTGATTTGCATTGACTCAGACTTCCTCGCTCACGGTGGCCTCGAAGCCGAGGCGCTGCGCAGGGGAGTGTCTGCGGGTCAAACATCATGATCAGGCTCACGGGGCACTGCTCGGGCCGGCCGAGACCTGAGCTTGTTTTGCCAAGCTCTGTCTGTGCAGGCTGATAAAATCCCTGCCCCAAAGTCTAAGATGAGACAGACAGGCAGGAGGCCGGCTTGCGGCATCCCTCTTATGCCATGTTTTGGTGTGGTTTCTGCTTGTGTGCCCTCTCTTTCGGGGGGGGATTGTGACAAGCTGGCGCTGGGCTGCTCCTGCTTCCACCTCCCCCAGCTTTGCAATGTTCCCTTTGCTGGGAGCAGCTCCCCATGCCCAAGGTACCATGTAGCAGCAAGGCTTCTTACAGCATTGTTTTGCAGCGAAGCGCCTCTGCTCCCTCATCTCATCCCTCTGGCCCCGGGGAGGCCTTTTTGGTGGGAAAACAAGGGTTGTACCTGGAGCTGCTCATGGGGAGCCCAGGAACAGTCCTGGTTTGGGGGTATAGCCTGCTTCACCCTGCTTTTCCCAGAGGCTCTGGGCCACAGTGAGGACAGCGTGGAGAGGATGCGCAGAGCAGCTGTTTTTGAAGGAAACAGGCTTTCCGCTGGCCGGTCCTTCCCCTCCCTTCATGAGCTGTTGGCCACCTTCAGCCTCGCTCAGTAGAGGAAGAGGGATCTCGATCTCCAGGAGAGGCTGTTCCTGCAGGACCTGTGCCATGACCTGGCATCACCGTGGAGGCAGGGCTGCTGTGAGTGGAGAATCCGGGTGGGATGCTGTCTCACAAGACTGAAATCCTTTCGGATCCCGGCTTGTTTCTCCTTTGTTGATCAGGGCTTTTTCCCACCTCCAGCCCCTGTGGCGGGGGAATCCCACTC
>NW_009232665.1:5151-6031 GCF_000690835.1 Fulmarus glacialis
GCGTTGCAATCCCATGCATCCAGCTGTGCCCAGCTTATGGGTTTGGCTTGGCATGCATGTTCTTGCCTGGAGAGGCTGCAGGGTGTATTTGCGGTGACCTTTAAGCATAACCACTCACTTCTGGCTGTCCCCCCTCATCAGCGCCTCTTGCAGCCCGGGTGCTCAGTTTGTGGCTCTGCATTGCCCACCAGCCTGCAGCAGGGAGCTGGAGACGGGGGACCGGGAGACGTAGCCCAGCCCAGCCCCGGGGCTGCGCGGGAGCGGGGACGCACCTCCCGAGCTGTCGGTGTCACCTGCAGGGCCCGCACCAAACCCTATGGCACGAGCGTCCCTGATTTCATGTGCTGGGTGCCTCGGGGTCCCATCACCGAGGTGAGCCCATACAGATGCATTTATGTACTTGGCTGAAGCGGGATGTTTTTCTGAACTGGGACCAGTTTGCCACAGTGTTGGTGGCACTGGCTTTTTCTGCAGAGCCAGTTGTAAAATCCTTTGGGCTCTGCGTGTGTTCATCCGTATGCTAGTGGCACCCTGCAGCTCCCGTCCTGGCTGGGGTTTTGTGGAGCTACTGTGATACAGCGAATATCGAGGGAAAGTCTGTCCAGGGCAGATCTGAGATTCTTCAAACACTGCATCATCTTCTGCTTTAAAATGCATTTTTGTGGGTGATATTTCTATATGGATCATAGATATGTAAGTATAATGTATAAAAGTATATTTTTTTAAAAAAACAACAATCTTTCTCACTTAGAGAAGGATTTAATTTTGAACTTATCAAAGCTTCAGGCAGAGTCTATGGACAGTTTTGGCCTGGGAGGAGAACAGAGTGGAAGGTCTGGAGCATGTGAAAGCCACCATTATAAGAGTGTTTTACAGCCTT
>NW_009232665.1:6050-7870 GCF_000690835.1 Fulmarus glacialis
CACCGCTAAGAGAGCTGCTGCCGAATGTGTCGCTTCTGATGCGAGGGCGAGGGCTTTGCCTGTGCCCCGGCCTGGGCAGGCTTTCTCTCGAGTGGGACAGGTCTGTGCTGCTGGGGAAGAGCTCAGCTTGCAGCTGCTCCCTTGGCTCTTGGCTTTGTTTGGGTCCCTGGATCCACACGGGGAAATGCTGCGGTTCTCCCTTGTTTTTTTCCCCCCGCAAAGATTTGCAGCTGTAAAATGGGGCTATAGGATCTCATCTGCACTGGTCTTGCTAACGGGGAAGAGGCGAGCACCCCTTTAGCCCCTTCCCCACCCCATTACCTCTGCCTCTCTGCGGTTCACCCCAAACCCTCTGTCCTGAGACAGAGGGGGGAGTCTGGGATCTGTAGGGAGACTAAAAGAGCTTGGCTTTTTGGTGAACTAGAGGCTGAGAGGGGCAGGACCGATGCCTGTAAATACTTGGGGAGATGGCAGGGAGGGAAATTATTTATGTCCACCCAAGAACAATGTTGGCACAAGAACGAGCGGGTAGAAACCAGCGGGAATAAACTCAGGCTGGAGATGCGAAGGTTGTTATCCGATGTAGGAGGATTGAGTCTCTGCCTAAAGGGAGCAGGAAAAAAACTTGAGCTGCTTCTCTTGAAACACAGAATTCAAATGGTCTCATTTCTAGTGCCCCTCAAATACAGGGATCAGGGGAACTGGGCTGGAGTTGTCAGCTGAAATGCAATAAAATAAAGCGTATTGAGCTCAGCTAAAGCATATAGTAAATGCAGGTGAACCTTGCGTCCCTTCACCCTCCAATAACCATTAGAGGGAAAGGAAAGGTTTCCATTATTTTAATTGAACTTGTCTCTCTGACTGGAAGCTTGCATTTCTGAAACTCACTTTTAAATACAGAAACCCTCTAGAAATGAAATGTTTGCTTTTGCATTGAAGACAGAAGCTCGGGTTCTGCAAACAAAGCCGGAGGGGTGTTTTTAGCTCTCCTCTGATTTACATGTGTGCTGAAACTTCTTTTTTCCTGTAACTGAACTGCTGTGAGAAAGGTCAGGGTGTCGCAACAGGAAGCCTCTGTGTGTGTGTGTGTGCATGTAAATGTGTGTGCACAAACCCCCTTGCACGCCTGTGTGCGCTTTCCTCTGTGTTTGTGGGATTCATCTCTCCCAGCACCTCTCCCAAAATGTGTCTGTCCAAGTGTCACCAAAAGCAAAATCTCTGCTGAGACTTTCCACCATGTGAGACCACCCAGCGCCACAGCCGCGGGTGCAAGGAGCCGTGCGAGGGCTGATGTAGCAGTCCGAAAGCTGGCTGTCCCGGTGAATGGCTCCATCCGACGGTGGGCCAGGAGCCTGCGGCTCCCCAGGGACATCCCGAGCCTCACTCCTCTCTCGTGTCCCTCAGGTTGCCACGACAAGGCGGTGCTGCTTTATGAATACGTGGGGAAGCGGATCGTGGACTTGCAGCACACGGAAGTACCGGACGCCTATCGAGGGAGAGGAATAGCCAAGCACCTCGCGAAGGTACGGCCCCAGCCCGCTGCTTCGCCCCTGGGCAGAAGCTGTCGCTGTCCCAGCTGTGGCTAGAGACCCTGGCTGAAGCAAGGTCCCATTGCATTGGCGTTGCAAGCGTGCCCCACGGGAACCATCCCCACTCCGATGGGAAATAGGGGTGCCTGGCGGGGCAGGTGGAAATCCGTGGTCAGATATTCCTATTTCTGGCGGTGAGAGGGGCTGGGTGAGTGCCAGCACGTCCAGCCGCTTGCCCAGGCTTGGCCCTTGCCTCCTCGCAGCGAACAGCCCTCGCGTCCCACCTTGCAG
>NW_009232665.1:7932-14267 GCF_000690835.1 Fulmarus glacialis
TCATGAGCCCTTTTCCTGCCTTGGGCCCTGCTTTTGAGGCCTGCAGCCGTGCAGGGAAAGCTGAGGAGCCACAAGCACAGTGGTGGTGGGGGACTGCGGGGTGATGCTTTGCGGTTAGAGCTGCTCCCTAGCCCTGTAAGCCAGGGCAAATGGGTGACAAAGGTGGCCTTCACGTGATATGGCTGCGTCACCTACAATGCAGCATCCACCAGACTGGATGTCTGGTCCCTGCACCTCCCCTGGACCGGGGGGTCCCTGCATACCTCTGTTTAAACTGGGGACCCTGTGGCAGGACGGCCATGCTCTCCCCCGCCTCACACAGGGGGTACGTGAGGGTAACCTGCCATTTCCCCCAGCTGCATGTGGGGTACAGGAGTCCGGACCCCCGGGACGTTTCAGAGGAGAGCATAGGTTGGGGGTGCTGGTGGTAACCCATCTGTCCTCTCTGGTTGGTTGCAGGCAGCCCTGGACTTTGTAGTGGAGGAGGACCTGAAAGCTCACCTGACGTGCTGGTACATTCAGAAATACGTCAAGGAGAACCCGCTGCCGCAGTACCTGGAACACTTGCAGCCTTAAGGCAGGACGGCTCTGACACCAGCGCGCCTGTCCCTGACTGTTCAACGCGGCCTTTGCTTCTCTGCGGTCTCAGGAAACCCCCCTCCCACACTCACAATTCCCACTTTTTTAAGCACGTCCATGTGGTGCATGAGTGTGGCCAGACCTCCTCCTCTCTGCCCACGTGTGAGCATGGCTACAGCCCCTGGGCCAGGCTGGCTCCAGGCACACGTGGTGGCCCCCGTGCTCTTCTTCCCAAGCCAGGGGGTGGAAGAGGATGATTTTTCCACCAAACTCCATCACAAGACCAGGGGATGACTCGATCTGTGCCTCATCCTCTCCCCTCCACTTGGTGACAGCTGTGAACTGGCTGGGGGATGTTGGTTAGGGGTGGTCGCGGGGTACCAGTGCCCCTTTCCTCCCGGGGAAGATGCTGTGGATTAAGCCTTGTGGGACAGAGGGAGGTGCTGGAGGAGCCCCAGCCCCATGGCAGGTTCATCACCTGGAGCGTCTGCTGGGCACCGAGCCTTGCCCAAGCCCACGTGGGGCACAGGTGAGAACGTGTGGGCCATGGTGGTTCCTCGGGCGCTTTGCTGCACCGGCTGTGGAGATACTGGGACGGTGACACCTTCGAGCCTAGAGACAGGAGCCGTGTGAGGAGCAAGCTTCGGCCACAGGGGCTGCGGCAGAGCATATGCTGTGTGAGTGTGCAGAGGAAGAAAGGCGGCTGAGCCGCAGACGCTGCTCCCTGGAAATGCCAGCTCCTGCCCAGCCGTCTGTACATAGCCCCGGCGTGGCATCCCCGCAGGGTTGTGGGCCATTGTTCCTGTCTCTGCTCCCTGCTATCAGTGTTGTCCGTACTGCTGTGGACACAGCCCGCTCAGGAAAAGAGCACCAGCCTCGACGGCGAGCCCTGGCCTAAGCAATGAGGGGACATCCCATGCTTTTGCAGGCACCAGGGTGGTTTCCTGCAGCTGAAGAGGAAGGCTCCCCCCATGTCCCTCAACTCCAGTTCTGCACCCCTGTCTGTGCCCCAGATCCTAAAGCCTGAGCCGTCATCGCATCCTGAGAGCATCAGGGGTAAGGCCTCCAGGACCTGGTCCTGGCCCATCTCCAGGGCTCGATGCTAGAGCTGCCTGCCTCCACATGGGTGCTGATCACTTCTCCTTACGGCCTTTGGAAAGAAGCCCAGGCTCAGGGCATTACCCGTCTGCTTGCTGGTCTCCTCGCAGCTCCAACCCCTGGGCACTGGCAGCATCGTGGGGTCCTCGGGCAGCAGCAGGGAGGAACATCCTCGCGTTGCGCTGTTACCTCTGCGGATGATGACCCCGTAGCGCAGCTCAGCGTTGCCACAGTCGGATGTAGAGGTAACACCATGATGGCAGGGCACTGCCTGGTTCCAGCTTGCTGCCTGTCCTGCCTTGCCCAGGCTTTCTGGGGCCATAAGACCCCAGAGCATCTCCCCCTGAGCTCTCGGGCTTTTGCAGTGTCCCAGGGCTGGGCTGCAGTTGGGGAGATGGTGCTGCCAGCACGCCAGCCCTGAGCAGCCTCTGGGGGCTGCAGCCAGGCAGAACGAGCTAAAGAGCTTTTCACCTGGAGGCTAAATCCAGACCTAGCTTATCTCAGCAGGGACTAAAGTTTACAATCTGTGCCACGGACCGAATGAAGCCCCAGCCGAGAGGCAGCTCAGCCCTCTCCCAGAGCCCAGTGTAAAGCCCATGGTGGCAAAGGCAAAAGCTCCTACAACCTTCTGTCCTGGTTGGGTTGGTCGGAGATGGAGACCCTGTGCCTGATCTCAGCCAGGTAGGCCCTGAGCTCTTCCTCCCAGCCACCGGCTCGAGGTGAAGCCCTGCCGCCTACCTGTGCTTGTGGGCTGCCCAGCGCCGACATAACGCAGCCCTCTGCCCGCAGGCTTCAGTAAAACCCCCCAAACTCTACTCCTGCCCTGCCACACCGCAGGCTGTGAGACCCCTGCCCGTGTCCACCGCCTGCCTGGGGAGGGACCTGTGCCCGGCAGCAGACCCATCTCCGGCTCGTGCTGCTCAGGAACAGCATTGGGCTCAGCCCTGACACTGCCTCGCGCTTCTGCCCTCTTCCTGCCTATTTCAGCCTGGCTGCGACCTTCAGGATGGCTTAGAGGGACTGGGAAAGGGTTGCAGGTAACAAACTAAAGAAAAGGGGCTCAAGAAGAAATCTGGGCTGCTAAATGTTCATCCTTTACATGCAAAACACACTTCAACGTCTAGTTACAGGAGCAAGGCTGGCTCTGTTACAGCTAAGTGATGACAGAACCGTCCCTGCTCTTGATCCCAAGGTGAAGCTGAACCGTCTCCTTTCCTGCACACCAAGATAAGACACTGTCATATCTTTGTCACAGCGGGGCTGGGTGCTTGGAAGAGATGTGTGCCTGGTTGCCTTGTGGGAGCAATAGCGTGAGCCCAGCGCTGCAAGCCTCTGCCCTGGTTTTGTGCTCACTTCCACTGTGTGAAAGTTCCCAGAAATACCCCATCGTGTCCGCCGCATGAGAGCGGCTTGCTGGAGGGTGTGCTGTGGTTGCTGCACTGACAGTGTCCCGGCATCCAAGCCCGGCCCTGGAGCCCTTTGTGCTGCTCTGGCAGGAACCTCGTGCTTCCTGGCGCTGGATCAGAAGTGGTGATCGCTGACTTAAATCAGGCACAGCACATGGTTTTGCTGCTGCTTCCCTTTGAGGTGCTACAATCCCTCCGGTGTCTGACCTGACGAAGACGTGTGCCAGTGTTCGTGCCAACGGTTTCACGGCTGTACCCATCCTCCGCCCCGGCCTTCCCTTCCCCGTGGTCTCTGATGTCGGCAAATAGCAATACCCACAGGTCACCAGCGATGCCGCAGTCTACAGTGCTCCTGTGATCTGGCACTGCCAGGCGGGAGATTGCTCGGGGTCCCTCGGCATTGGGCAACCCTCCCTCCTGCCTCTCTGCCAGCTGCCCTTTCCCAGCTCGTCTCTGCAGGATGGAGCTTTCTGAGTCCTGCGCTGTCCCTTGGTGCTGACTAAGCCTGGAGGAGTTGGGGATCCTGGACTCTCTCCAGCAATGGGAGTGTGGAAGTGTTTTGGTTGAATATTGAGGTCCCCAAATCCATTTGAACTACAGACCTTGGTGGGTGGGGAAATGCAGATTGCTGTTAAACCTGCTTCCACATCACCCAACCTGAAACATCCCCTCCCTCATCCACTTTCCAGCCTTGTCTTCCTCTGTCCAAGGTTTCCATTCTGTTGAATTCAGTGGTTACAATGTGCCTTTCCTTCTCAGGACCTGTTACAAATTACCTTTCTGCTTTTGTTTATGTCTAACATTTATCTTTATCCCTCCCTCTGTCATTCTATAAAACATGAACATATTGCATGGAATACAATACAATAAAAAGTGTGGCTTAACTGACCGGCAGTGGTTCACTGTGCTGCGCTTGGTGGGAGGCAGGAGGAGGTGCCCGCAGAACCAGGGGACCTCAGGCATCCCCACCTCTGTCACTGCTGGGCTGGGTTGCTTCGGCAGAGTCTGTTTCACAGGTCCTGTCAAACAACTCTGCTCTCCAGTCCATGTCCAGGGTATGATTTTTGCTGTCTTGGTGCTGCATATTTATTTTCTACATAAATGTAAACAATCTTTTTCTCATCCCCCAAAAATACATCCTCTAACAAATCTAACCCCAAATATCTTAGACAGTAACTACCATGCACCTGTCAGTGTCTTGGAGAAGGTGAGAGAAAAGGCAGAAGTTGGCAGATCTGCATGTTGGTGTACTCAGCAGCTACTCTCCTACTGCCTAACCTTCCCCTCCAAAAAATGGAGAAAATGCTACTTCTCTCCCTCATGAGGAAGAGGATCTCATGCAAGAAGAACCCCATCCAGGTGGTGAGGATGATGGAGGGTCCATAAGACCCTCGCTAGGTTCAGGACAAAGGAGTCTTGGTCCCAGGCCTGGTGTTGGCCACAGCTCCCTGTGACTTGCAGACAGTCACTCATGTCTTTTCATCTCCTAACCTGGATGCTACCTGCATCACCCTTCTCCCATCACGGAGTACCTCGAAGCCAGATCCCAGGTGAGCCCAGCATGCTCCCATTGCAAATGAACAAGGAGGCAGGGGCTGAAGCTGTTGAATTTTATTTCAGGTCATAGGGCTGGCTGACCTCATGATGACTGCGTGGAGCCTGGAGTGAGTGGGATCACAACTGGTTCCTCTCCTTTGCCAGCTGATCCGCCCCTGCTCACGCTCACCAGTCCTGCCTTGAGATTTCAGGCCAAACAGTCTTTCGGAGTCATCCTGCAAATGCAGCTTCTCCTGAGCAGGCACTCCATGTTTGTGTTCATTGGTTTAGGATGTTTGAAAACATTAAGGCATGAAAACATTTAAATAGCCAGCCGGTGGAGTTGTTCCCTGCTGTGCTTGTCCAGAGCAAGGCGGGCGGGCAGGTGACTCAGAGAAACACAAGGCGCTTCCCTCCTGGGGCCAGCACTCCTCAGCCCCGGGAGCACAGCCCGAGCCCTCGGCACTCGGGCTCCCAGCACAGCGTGTTTACATCGCTTCCTAAAGCTGGGTGCAAGCTACAGAGGCTGAGGCCGGAGTTTCAGTAGCTGAAAATGCCAGGGCTGGGGGGGGCGTGGGGAGAAGGGGCACAGCTTATTTACAGTTATGATTTGATCCAACATGACAAGTGACAAGTGGCCCCTGGGCTGCAATTTGAGCAGGCAGGAGCGTGGGTTTTGTTCCTCCCAAGAGACAGCGCGGTAGGTTTGGGTTATGACACGAAGCCGGGCTGTTGCTGGTAACACGCTCTGTTTACGTTCCACATTCCAGACAGTCCGATGCTCTGGCCTGCCCCAGCAATGCCGCTGCTCGGCTGCGCACCCTGCCAGGCTGGGCACGCTTCCCAAACACCTCTTGTTCATGCAAACACACCATTTACCTCCACCGAAACAGGTGACCCCCAAATTACAGCTGAGAAAACAGGAGGGCGGGAGGGCCCTGCAGTCTGAAAGCGCAGCCTCGCAATGCCCGGGAAGGTGGAGGAAGCCATGGGTTTGTTCTCTTTAGATACATCGCTTGGAAATAACTTCAAAAAGAGGCATTTGCTAGGAAGGGGAGATGCAAAGACAGCACTGCTCTCTTCTGAAACGCACTGCCAGGCTAGTTGCGCGCTCTGACGTGTGCTGAGAGCCGAGGATAGCTGAAGCAGGGGCAAAACAGGGAAAATGCCAACGTAAGGAAATACAGGATTTAACTAGACATTTTAAGTAAGTAAAGAACTCCAGGGGAGGGAAGGCAGTGGAGCAGGGAGCTGCTGTTTGTTAAGGGAAAACCAATTCTTGAGAAAAAGGCTCCTCTCCTGTGAGGAGTCAGAACTGGGAGCTAGAGAGGACCCAGAACTGGGAGCTACAGAGGGCCCTGGAGAGGCACAAGGATCCCCAAGACACACCATCCAAGCACCCCGGCACAGGTCCCTTGGGTGACCCTGCTATATGGGGGGCAGAGGCTGAGGACAGTGTGGGTCCACAAAACCTCCAGCATCAACTGCTGCTGGATCAACGGGAGCTGGGAAACCTGTGGCAGTGGCAAACCTGCGTTTTGTTTTCTAGTGAAGCGTTTGGCTATAAACTGCTACTCCTCCTCAGAGAAGCAGCAGTGGTGGAGCCTCCCCATTCCCTGCTCCAATTTCAGAACTGAGTAAAGGGGCTGAATTTGCCCCAGCAAAGCCCCGTCTCTCTTCCCCACGAGGTGCTGCTCTGAGGAGGTCCTCCATCCC
>NW_009232666.1:0-2241 GCF_000690835.1 Fulmarus glacialis
GAGCCTCCTTCCCCCCGGCGAGGGCAGGCATTTGCACCCCCGGGAAAGGGATGCTCCACAGTGGCCGGCCAGCATCCCATCCAGCCCCCAGTGGGGTGAGTGTCCTGGAGCGGAGAGGGGTCCAGGGCAAAGTTGGGCTCCCCATGGTGAGGTGGGGTAGGGAGAGGCAGCAGGGCCTTCCTGCCTCCATGCAGTGAGGAACCTCTGCTCCCTTTCACATCACGTGTACCAGAAGTCATGAGCCTTTTTTTTTTTTTTTTTAGCTTTTTTTTAAAAAAAAATTAATTAACACGCAAGTTTGTCTTGCTCAGCTTTCCCAACATCATTTAACTGAAAAACCAAAGCAAAACAAGTCATCCCCACCAGCACCCAGAATGGTCAAGACCTGTGCAACATACCACACGCCCACAGTGCCCAAGTGCCCGCTTTGGATTTTGGGGTTTAAAGCAATAGTCAGCGGTGTTACAAAAAGCCACCTGATCTTTAACTCTCTATTTTTATACGTCATTTCATGCTCAATTTCAAACCAAGGTCCTTAAAAGCCCTTCCACCTGTTTTGCAGCGTTATATGCATTAACTGGCAGGACTAAGCAGAAAGACTGGCATGTTGGAGGGATGGATAGGTTCAGAAAAGCTCCTTCACAGGTCTTAAAAAAAAAAAATCAGAGAATACAAAATTTTCTATTTACAGTCCAGCTACTTCATCAGAGGGGTCTGCATTTCAGTGGCTTGCAAAAAAAGGATCTGTTTGCCTGGTTTCTTTGCACAAAAAACATTTTTCATTTCTTTACACACAAAGCATTTCAGAACACTCTTCAGAATTTTATAAATCATAAAACGTGACTTGCTTACTTAGCGGATGGGAATATTATTCAACATGAAAAATATGTGCATGTAGGTATACATATTTATACACATACATCTGCAGTACTATACATTTAAATTTGCCCAGTGATGCTTTTCTTAGTTACCTTCCATGAATCAATACAAGCAACCCGCAATCTGCCATAGTGCAAGATTTACTGTAAGCCGAAACCACTGCTTTGGACCAAAATTTTAGTGGAAAACAAGACTTTGGTATTTGAGTGCTCATTTTACAGATGTAAAAATGTATGTCAGTGATGTGGAAGCTGTTTGCCGGAGCATCTGAAAAATCTCTTCTAGTTCATGACTTTTGAAGTGTCACTGAAGTTATCATGTCCTGACAGGCATATGTACAGCTGTCTGTTTGTCTGTCCTAGAGATTGGACTGAGCTCATTCTTGACTTTCAACTTGAAGATGGAACAGCAGTTCCTGGCAGACTGAAAGATTGTGATGGTTCCCTCTCCTTTGATCAGGTACTGCGGTCCTTCAGAAATTTTGGGCTTGCTGTTTCCAGGAGAGCTGTCCCTGCAACTGTTTGTTGGTTGAAGAAAATCTGTGGCTACTGAGTGATGTGATTGCACAGTGGGACTGCTTGGAAAATGTACTTGAGCTCCTGAAACAATATTAATTTCTCTTTTTTTTTTTTGTATCTGTGACCGATATTTTAAGTGAATCTGTTTTAATTTAATTTTCTTTCAGGCCTTTTTGACTTTTTCCATAGTTCATACTTAATTTTCAAAGAATTATTTAATAAATCACGACTTTTGAGCTTTATTACATGATTGGAATTTAAATAGGTCTTTTGTTTCCAATTTTAAAAGTTTTGAAAATTGCATATTTAAAAGACATTAATAAACAATACATTGCCAATTAAAAGTGTTTAGAACAAATTCAGCTAAATAAAAAAGTTTCAAGGAGCATATTTTGTTTTAAAAAAAAATCAGACTTTATGCAGCACTCAGTCTTAAGATGATCACATGTGCATTAAAAGAAAGGGCAATTCTTTCCCTTGACTTTCGCAGGCCTTGGATTGATGGGAGAATTTCAGAGTTGCCTGTAATGGCGATATGAAAATAGGAATAGCGGGAAGTGTGGGGAAGGATAGAAACCTCAAGAACTAAGAAAAACATTTTCTGGAAAATGCTAAAACTTTTTTTTTTTTTTTTTTAAATAGAAGAGTCTCTGGTTTTGGGTCTCCGTTTCGAGATGTCTTGGGTGTTACTTACTTCATCTAGATTTATAGTTCCTTGACACTTCTTTTGTTGTGTCCAAAGTTTTGTCCCAAAATATCCAAAGCTGAGAACCTAAAATTAGAGACTGCCTTTGAAACTGCTGACCTCTGCATATTTTCCCTCTGTGAACATACAGCAGCAGGA
>NW_009232666.1:2259-19244 GCF_000690835.1 Fulmarus glacialis
TGAGGGCCAGTGGTAGAAAGAATTAAAAAAAGACTGTCAGCCATTTTTCAAAAACTTTAGTAGCGGATGCTTTTCCATTTTTGCTCAGTGATATATCTACATTATGTGTCCCACGTCTCTCCTGGTAGATGTAAAGGAAAAATGTAGTTAAAAAAAAACAAACTAAAAAAGTAAGAAAACAAGGAGAGATGAGGTGAGTGTAGAACAAAGACGACTTAATTTCTGGCCTAGAGAACTCGGAAGGTGAGAAGAAGCGTCGTGATTTACAACTCTCCCAGATCATACAGAGCAGCTCGTAATAAGGCGCGTTATACGGCCTGGGAGCAGCACTGCTGTCACCAAGAAACTGCTCCAGCAGCCCTCTGCTCTCTGAAGCCTTACAGCCGCGATCGCAGAAACCTAGCATGCGCAGATAGGGCCGTGCTGCCGGACCCATCGGGCACCGCGGGGGGGGCTGCCAGATATTTCTGGCTTATTTCCACACTGTAAGGACAGAGGGAGAAGCATTCCCACACCGTGGTGCGGTGAAAGGCATCGCTTTTGCTTATTTTAACAGTATGGGGAACAGGGTTGGGGGTGTTCTGGCATGAAAAGGAATTTTTTTTTTTTAAGCCTGCGATTTCGAAAGTATTCAGGATTAGGGTTTGGAAAACATATTTCAGTACCCATAACGTACCGCTGATTTATCTGGCAACGGCTGAGCTTGCAGGGAGAAACTAAGCTTATTTGAAATAACGTGGTCGTAAATAACGTTGGGGGAAAGCAATTCACAAGTTCGTGTAATTCCCAGCATACGCTTTGCTGGAAGGCTGGCACCGAAAGGGTTTTCATTTCAGCGGCGTGAAGACAACTGTGGGAGCTAAGCGCTTCCTGCCCTGCCCGGGCCGGTTTGCAGCAGCAGCCAGCTTGCTTCCATTATTTATATCAAAGCAAGGAAACCAATCAACCTGGAATTTGCACCATAAAACGTGGCTAAAAGCCAGGTAGGTTGCCATCACCTTTCAGGCGATCGGAGGTGAAAATCTGGCCCCTTTAAAGTTAACAGTTCATTTTGCGTGGATCAGAGAAGAACTTGAACCAATACTTCGGTTCAACCTTACCAAGCCTTGCAGGGATTTTTGGGCTGGTTTTAGAGCTTAATTTGGTGACTGTAGTACAGTATTCGTGGTCGATCTTAAAGCTTTCAGCAATAACGATTGTGGTAATGAAAATACAAATCAATTAGGCTTCTGGGTGCCGTAGAAATTAACACAACATTTCCCTAATTATGATCGTTTATATTTAATATAAATGAACGTGTAGTTTTTGCTAATGAAGAACATTTATAATCTTGTAGTGCCTGCATCTGTTAATTTACAATATGGCTAAATGAAAGTAAATAAGGTGCTAGCCTCAAGTGTTCTTGCAGCCCACAAAGTTGGGCTGGTTTTTTTTGAGATACAGGAAAGGTTTACAAAATTTAACACAATTGTGACTGCTGTTACTGTGAAACACAAACAAAGCAAACGTAACTCAACCGATAGAATAATATCTCACGTACATGTCGAGTAAATAACCAATAAATACAATCATAGATATAGTTTATAAATGCTTATATAATCCAAATGTAAATTGGGTATTTTAGGGATAAAACCAATGGGAAGTAAAAGGTATGAAAACAGCTCCTTTCCACCAAAAAACAGACGCCACTTACTACCTATCATGCATCTTATTTTTTCCGTGGTAGAGAAATCACCGTTCCATCTTATTTTTTCCGTGGTAGAGAAATCACTGTTCCTAGGCTTTTATTTTGACGAGTCTTCATTACACAAGGATTCAACTACATTTGCAGTCCAGTGTGCTGCTTTTTTGGCCCATCACTGGGAAGGTAAATGGGGAGCTTTTTAAAGGGATTCCTCTTGTGCAAGGTGACCATCAGGGGAGGAAGACAGCGTACCCGACCCTCCACCGCTGGCCTGCCCCTGCCTCCGACGAGGCTGCAAGGTCTTTGGAGCAGGAATTGGCCTTTCTGTACAGCTATAGTTACTCAATACAGCCGAAATCCACCACAACGTAGTTGATGATTAGTAGCAAAGCTGCCCTGACTTACTACTGTTGATTATCTTCCCCATCTGTCAGTCAGGAGAGCACAGGGTATGCTTTCAGCCCTGCCCATTGCTGAGGTCTGGGCTAAGCCTAGCCCAGTTAATCCAGTGGCTTACTTCTTTGCCTCCATGGTAGCCTCTTAAATTTGGGGTAAGACACTTTCTCTTGTTTTTTGTTTGTTTTTTTTTTCCCTCTTTAAGAGATCTTTCTTTGATGAAGGGATTGATGAAAATCAGCCTGAAGCCATATGCTGTAATTCCAGCTGTATATGGAGTCAAAGTAAAAAAGAAAAAAAAAGTCGAATAATAAATATCTTTCATTAATTGAAACATTTTTCAGTAATGGAAATTATTTTTAAAAATACATTGGAATAATATATTTCAAGTTAAAATGTATTTTACATTGTCACTTTTCAGCAAGTTAAGGTTTGACCAAGAGCTTGGGTCTAGCAGAAGTTGAAACAAGTGAGTTCTCTTTAAAAGGCCATGGTATAGCCTGTTTTTATATACCTAAGTCTATATTCCTCTTTCTTTTACAGAAACCCTTGAGCAAGTATGTAGTACAGAACCTCGTCATGGATCTTTCAATTTCAAAGACAGTTGCCAAAGTACAGTACAAGAAATAATGTTTTAATAAATTTTTCTTTCTAGCATCAGTAATGCTATGAGTGCCGGTGCTAAGACAAACCTCGTCTCTCAGGTTTGAAACACTTGGATGTAAGTGATCCTGTGGAAAGTGATATTTACCTTCCTGTAGTGCACAAAATACTAAAACTGTTCACCGTGATTAGTGTGGATATCCTAAAAAGGTCTAGAATAAATGAGAATCAAAAAGAAAATTCCCTTTAGCCTATCAGAATAAATTATATGGATTTACTAAGCGGATAGTAAAACCAGAGGCTGGCACTATAAAAGAAAGATGATGGCGTACAGTAGGCTGTAGCAGAAATGAGGGGGGGAAAGCCTGGACATAATTTAGCGAGTACTTTGAAACACGTATTTTATATCAAAAAGGGAAAACCAAGGTTAATTCTGGCAAAATAAACAGACATAGCTGACACTTGGAAATGGAAAGAAAATTAAGACCAAAGGGTTGAGAGAGAGAAGATTTGGTGCTAAGTCCCAGGGGTGGAAATACTTGCTGAGAAAAAAGAGTGGCTTAAGCGCGGCTAAACTTTTACAGCCGAAATGACAGCTTTGTACCTCAGGTGACGCCTCCACCCTTCCTTGGCAATGCCACGTTTGCTCTCCATCAGTACAAGATGGTAACTAGAACATGAGACTGGAATTTACTAGTCTTAGACTCTAGCCCAGAATTGCAACTTCTTTACGTTCTTGTGCTTTGCTTTGCCCAAAAACGAGTGCAACGATACCAGCCTGCTGTGTAAGAGGCTTTAGAGTCTGCTGATTTAAAAGCACCATACAGAGAGCTGGTATTAGTACTGCTTATAAAACGGGGCATTTGGGAGACATGAGTCTACTTGATTTGTAGACTCTGCCTGAGCTTTCACAAAGGAGAAGATAGAGTCTATTCTTAAAGCTGGCGTTGCTACTTGCTAACAGCCGATGACACTATCATATTCAATTAGGTCATATTTCAGAGAGCTTTTTAAATATTTTTGTTATCAAAGCACCCAATATTTGAACTTTTTCTTTCCTAAGTTCAGTTTCAAAGGGTTGTGAGCCTTTTGCATGGATTGTTCCTAGGGGTTGGGAAGACCACTTCTATGTTTAACATACAGTCATGTTTTCAACAAAAGAAAGGCCGTATGGAATCTGTCACTTAATATTTGCGACCTGCGTGGCATCCTTTTCTTCAGTTTGACAGGGGAGATTATGCCCACAAATAAACATTCCCAATAGTATATTTGGGCTCTTACCACTTGGCATCTGTCAAACAACTTGCCATCAGCTTTCTAAAATTGACAGTTTCAGTAGATTTCTGCTAAATGTTGAAAAATAGTTTCGCTGACCTCTTCTCTATTGAACATTCAGACACCAGCTGAGGCAGCTGTCCAGTTTGCAGTATGATATAAGAGGAATTAACCCAACAGCAATTGAATTTGGAAATGTCTTTAGAGAAGCCACCGACTGCTGCAGGAAAGGGAGTATTACTTAGTTCTGCTGTCACTAAAATGGATGACATGTGCTAATCTACAGTGACTGATCCCTCTCTAATGTGTGACCTGAGCACTGGAAGACTGAATGGGTACAGACTGCAGTCACAAGCAGAACACAATGGTCACCATTATTTTGCTGATCTTCTCCACTAAAACCTGCGTATATACAGTTTTGAATAACACGTTAACCTTGGTATTTCTTGTTTGTCTCTAGACTGTGCTCTTTTGCCTGCAAATTTGTGTCTGTTACGGGTTGGTGCTTTCAATGGCGGTGGTGGTGGAATTACAGAAGCAGCGTGCATGCGTCCCACCGACAGCGGTGTAGATGGCAGCAATGGGGGCTGGAGAAGCAGACACTGCACAGAGAGTGGGATTTCTAACGTACCCCGGTCGCTTACCCTGTTTTTTTTCTGTTGACAGAAGTGTGTGTTCTTAAAGCTGCATCACGCTGAAGGCTGGAGAACCAATTGCCATGGGAGTGAGAGGCCTTTCACCGAAAACCGAGAACCAAAAAGAACCAACTTTTGAGTGCATCTGAAGCACATAAATGAGAACTGCATGGGCTACAGGGGCAGAGAAGGGAGGTCGTACAGGCAGAGAAAGAAAGGAAGGGTTAGCCCTTTTGAAAGCCATCTTTTCTCTTTCCTGTCTTTTTTTAAACAAAAGATTTTTCACTTTATTCAAGCACTGCCAAGGTCATCTGTGTGCTATCTCATAGCCATCACTGGCAGCTTACAGTCCTTGACATCTGTAACTCACTTTGGTTCTCATTTTACTTTTAAATTTTTTTTTTAAAGAAAAGCAATTTCTGCTGTGAAATGCCAGCTCTCTCTCAGAGCACATAAGCTTTGAGGTAGAGCTGAAACATCGTCACATTCAGCCCTAGATCCAGAGGAGTTAATAAACAGTGATCATTCTGCAATATTCTTCCTGCGGTCTGTCACTGTTTTATATTCTTAAGCCGCTGTTTAGCTGGTGTTTCGCTAACACCCAGAGTAACTGGTGAACTTAGCTCAGCTATCCGCAGGAAACATGCCATACATGATCTAGCAAAGACGGGGTCATTTCAGCAGTTAACCATGTTCCTGAACCGAGTTCTTGGTATCTTAAAATAACCTCTCCTCAGAGCCATAAATCAAGGGGGAAGGATTGCAACAAACTCTTTTGCAGCCAAACTAAGAGTGAATTATACTAATAGGCTGTCCACAACCCAGTCACATTTTCTTCATTGACTCATGTGACTGACACCAGAAGCTGCGGTTCCTCACCAGGCTGTTTACCATGGTCCTTGCAACATGCCCATTGCTTTTATCCCTGAGCCTCTGTTTATTGACAGGTAGAGGGGACATGGTACCTACTTACCATCATCTGTCTCTAGTAAAGAAGAGGCAGGCCTGACCAAAGCACTGGTACTTTGAATCTCTTGGGGGGAAGGAAAGGACATGAGAGACATAACAGAGCTGATGAAACTTGAGGACACTGGTGCAGGCTTTTCCTGTGAAAGGAAAGACTTCATAGCTGGCTCTGCATATGGAACCCAGATTTTACAAAAGCTGGGTTCTCTTCTTAAGAAGAAAGACAGAAACCAGATTTACTATCTGTTCAGCAGACTTCATATTAAAGTGCCACACTGATACCAAATAGCTTTAGACGTGTCTAGGTGTGGTCCTGTTTGAAAGCTTATGGTGAAGCTCCTTACCAGCTTGTTTAGTCATCCAAGTGCCAGGGACTGGAAGAGGTTTAAACTATTATATATGAGATAGCAGCACATGCAACACAGCTAAAGTTAATTTTACCCCCTCTGGTATAATTTGAATTTACCGGTTTGTTTTTTGGTTTGGTTGTTTTTTTTTTTTTTAACAGAAGCTTGTAACAAATGAAAAAATCGCATAAACCTGTGTAATCAAAACAAGGAAGAACATGTCAGATCTCACAAAACTCTGTGTTGGGAAACCAGACCCACTTCCTAGGCTTGAGGAACAAGTCTACTAATACATCTACCCCATACTGGGTTTACTGAGGACCAGGCTGTTCCTCTATGATGCAATGGAGCAGGCAGCATGTGCAAATTTAGGTACAATTTCTCAGGAGCAGGTATGGAAGGGGGCATAAAGAAATACCTTGCATAAAGTAGCAGAATCTATGAAGGCTGGTCACCTATGAATTTATGTCTTGCGATAAAGTTTGCTATATCAATAATTATCTAATAAGAAAGAGAACCAAGTCATGCTGTAATTCTTCCATCAATGGAGGCATAAAGAGAATCTCTGCCTCCTACATTAGTCTGTCTATATTCACAAAACAAGTATACGTTTAATACCACTGATAGCCTGACCTTATTTTCAAACTAAATTGAAATTAGCCAAGTAGTTCGGAAGTTTTGTTGGAGGAGGGGTGGGATGGATGGACAGACAGAATTGTTTCAGCCTTGTTTCCTTAAAAAAGTCAGTTTTAAGAAACAGGCAACAAGCATAATTCCCTCATGGTAATATCACAACAACGAAGCATATCTGTTTTGTGTTATATAAACAAAGACAGTGCTTTGGGGTCAAAAACTCTGGCAGAGACATTAAGATGCCTTGCAAACTGCCCATATGTTCAGTGTTGAAGATGAAGGTCCTGCAGGTGACTCATTAGATTAGACCTCCCTCAATTAAAAGAGATACTGAAAGCAAATTGCACAGTGTCCACGTCAGGTGAGTGTAGGAAGATGCAAAAAGCAAAAGACCCCTCAGACTGGCCAAGTGGAAAAATCCTGACTGCTACTGCCCCGTTGTTTCACATCCTACACTTCTGGGGAGGAAACCAGACAGCATTCATAAGGTAAGAGCACAATACTTCAGGAACTTTCCCTGCTTTTTGCAGCTTGACCAGCATCTGGTTAAAAAAAAAAAAAAAACAACAAAAAAAAAGATAATGAAATACTGTAGATGTGGGAATATTTTGCCCTTGGCAGCAGTGAAGAAACCCATATAACTTATCTAATATGTCAGCAGATTGTTAGCAGCAGACGTGACCCCAGTTGGGTGGGTACTGCGTCTATGCAGAAGTATAACGGTACGGAGAGGAACATAATGAGAACCAGGCTGAGCTGCAGCATGGCTCACATGGAGAAAGGCTTTCTTTGCAGTCACTGTGATGTGTCAAGGAAGTGGGGCCTTTTGTGAGGCAGCAGCAGCAGCATCGCTAGTGTTCCCTCAGAGGGACACTGCTGAAATGGCTAACAGACCTGAACCAGAGCTGTAAAGGATGAAAAAGACACTATTATGTCATCTGAAACCTTCCCATGCGAATGATGGGAAGGCTCGACTCGCTCACTGGTTTCAAATGGAGCTTCAGAGCATTTGGGAACCAAATCTGCTGTTTCTTTTCCTCCTCACAGAAGTCCTCAGAGCTTTGCGGAGCAGCAAATTCTGTAATACACTGAGTAAGGAGAGTGAGCAGAAAAGTAAAGACGGCTTTGGATAACTAGCCTGTTAATTAAAGTACTGCTTGCAGGGCTGGGGGAACTGCAGAAGAAGCACCAGGGAACCAGTTACCAGTTCATCACAATATGACACACATTTTTGACATGTAACACACTACTGTCCCACTGTTCTCTCCTCCTCTACCCCTCAGTTCTCGTCCATGGCCAAGTATATGAAAGACTTAACACCGTGGCCATTTCTCTACATTTGTGTTCTAATGGCAGCAGATTTTGGTAGTGTTCATTAGTGCTGGTAGTAGCCCTGTGCCCAGCCTCGTGCAGTCCATTGCATTGTTGGGGCACCAGCTTGTAGAAGCAGCAAGAAGAAAAGATGATCAGGGCTACAAGTTGAACAGACATTGGGTACTGCACATATTTTTTCCACATTTCAAACAACATCTTCAACCAGCTCAGGAAGGCAACAGAGTGCCCTGTAAAATTTCAAGGCAATGTATGCACAATTCTTCTTTTAATGACTCAATAATGCAAGATTCACAGAGAGATGATGCCAGTGTTAGCCAGCTCACAGCATTGAACTCTGCTGGAAGCAAATGTAAGCTTTATGGTTGAGCAATAGTATTAGGCAAGTATTCATATAAAAAGGGCGGCAGGGTAAATAACCATTCATGAGCCCTGAATATTAGCCTGAGGAAAAAAACATAAATCACACTATCTCTTTACTACTTGTACAAACACTTTTTTTTTTTAAAATACAGGGAGATTCTTCCCTACATGTAAGTGTAGCAGAAATATGTATCACCAGGACTAGCTGATGTAAAAGCTGATGGTGTTTGGTTGAATAGTATTGTGTCTTCTAGAAAGCAGCCATGCAGGAGTAGGAAGGGAGGCCCAAGAAGTCCATGAGAGAAGGACTTTGCTTCCAGCACCCCCAGAATACAGTGAAATTCAGCTGAGCTTGGACCACACAGATGATCATCGAAACCTGCAGAATACTGTAGCTGTCGATTCTCTTCTTTTCTTGGGAGCTGAAGGGAGATCTGTGGGGAAGAATTTTGTTTGTTTGTTTCTTAAAAGCAGCTGCCCGTGCTCTCCAGGTAAGCTGCAAAACCCAGAGGACAAGGCTGGCAGCCTGTAAGAACACACCATGCCAAGGACGAGGGAAGATAACGAAAAGGGACTCTAGCAAAACAGCTACATTATCCTACAGCACTCTTCAGAGAAAGTGTGCCACCAAGTGTCTATTCAAACACAAGCTGCTAAAAGCACCAAGCATTTGATTTCAGTCAATTAATACATGGAGAATCTGCATGAAGGAAGCAGAGCGCGCTCATCCGAATATTAGAGAGATGCAGCTTTACTGGCAGGCATATGGCATTTCTTCTGTACCACTCGCTATACAGCAGAGAAATAATTCTTCTTTTCTTCTTCTCTCTCCGGTATGTGAGGAAACAAAGAGCTCAGTTGCACACTCTCAGTTCCTGGGCATTTTGCTTAGGTGCAGTGGTGCTCCTCGTGAGCACACGCTTAGCTCAAGCTACAGTTGCCAGTGCTTCTGCATTAATAGTAATAATAAATAATGATGAAAAGGCCTTTTATCACACTTTTCAGTGGTACAACTCAAGTGCTTTGCAAATAAGGGTATTATCATGATAGGTAAGAAAGGAAGAACTACACAAATTGTTTCAGCTTTGTCCTCTGAAGTACCAGAAGGTAAATGCCGCAGTAGGAAGTGCATGCATGTCTCCTGAGACTCAGCCCCGTGCTAGATCAAACAGAAAACATCTATGCTCCTTTTTGGTATATAAACAAAGGAGCTACCTGAATACAGATGCTTGGACTGGTACTAGCATTCTCCCACCATGCCAGGAATCCACATCTGGAGACGCAGCTGTCAGTCTCCTGTCGGAAACAAACAGCCTGAAGTACCTTGCAGGAGCAAAGCTTCTCTGGTGGCTGTTTGGCAGCCCCTACAGAAGGAACAGAGAGTTTCTGTCTGACGGGACAGTCGTGTCAGTGAAACCGAGGCATACAGCACTTGGGCTACAGAAAGAAAAGTTTAAAAAAAAAAAAAAAGAAAAAAAAGAAAAAAAAAGAAAGAAAAAAAGCCCAATCTAGGCTACGATCTGTATGGAAACCAGTGCTGAGGAGCTTATTGCAACATGTCACCACCACGAAGACCCAGCAGATGCACTGATAAAGCTGTTGCAGTGGCAGCGGTGTTTTTTTTCTTTACTTGTTATATGCATGCAGATGGTTTTTTACCTTCGTGCAAAAGCCCGTTATGTCCAAGTAGTTTATTTCCTTTTTCCTTTCAGAAATAAGCCATGCCAGTATAAAACATACCTTATGTTCAAGAACAAAATGAAAATTCAGAATTGCTAGCATGCCACATATACTCTGCAGCCCACATCAGAAAAGTTCCAGGACACATTTAAAGTAGCTTTTATTTCATTTCATTTGCTTCAGTTCCAAAGTAAATTCAACAAAACCAGATTAAGGACTTTTAAACTCTGAATTAAGAGTTTGACTCAGAAGTTTCAATGGAGTTTAACTAATCATAAAATATACATTTTTAGCTCATTTAGCTTGTTTTTTTCTGTGTGTCCCTGTATAGACAAGCTGTTAAACTGCATGAGCTTTGGTCGTCGTCTTCATTCACAGAGTGAATGCAACAGGACCTTAATTTCAGCTCAAGCTGTTAGCCACTATCCAGATACTATGGCAAAATTAACAGTAATCACAAAGTTTTACTGCTACTTATTTTGTCTTGCAGATTGTAGGAGATAAATGCATATTTTGGTTCATAAAACAAAAAAAAGAAGAAAAAAAAAAAAAAGAGAAGTCAGACACATGGAGTCTCTCAACCAGCACAATTCTCTGAGATTAGGAGGCTGTCATTCAGCTTTCATCTCTAATTTTTGCCTTTGCTCATTTTTCCATCTAAACAAGAAGTGTTGTTAAATAGAGAAGATTAGCAACAAGATCAATGCCTTTTTTTTTTTTTTTTGCTGCAACAAACATCCTGCAATCACTTGCGAAGCACGTGGTTATAAGCACGCTGCAACTGTGGATATGGGCGCGCAACTAGCTGTTGCAACTAAGCCTCCCGTTGCTTAAACAAGGACTCAGCCGGCGCTACCTGTTCTCAACCTAATTTCAGTATTATGTTAGGGAGAGAAGTCTCTTTGTATCAAATCTGACAGGCATGTGTTCCCGAGGAAGTGGAGGGGAAGCCCTCCGTTCATATGACTAATTAGACAGGCTTCACGCTGGGTTGCTCTTTTTTGATGCTGATCCCTGTACTAATTGTCAGTTTGTTCCTTGGGAAAGCAAGGTTGAGTTCAAATGCTGCAGCGCCTTGTTCCCCGTTAGCTTTCCTGACCTTAAACTGATGCGAATTGACAAGGAACGGACTGGGAGAGAGAGAGAGCGGGGTTCATTCCGCTTGCGGAGAGCATATTTTGGAGTCGCGGGAAGAAAGAAGCAGGAGCACAATTAACAGGGAGCAGTTAGGTAGAACGGGCGGTCTTACCCCTGGAGCAATAGCACGAAGGGTTTGAGGAGGAAGAGGCAGCATGATCGATAAGCAGTCACTCCTAGCTGAGATTCTGCAGCTCCCTTAGGCGAGTGTAGATGGTTTAATTTTTAACTAGATCTCCAATTGGATTTTTTGCTCTGCTTTTCTTCTGGTTAGATCTGCAAGACCAAGCTACCACAGCTGAGCCAGCCTCACTTCTCACCAGCTGTTTTTTTCTTTTTTTTTGCTGAGGCTGTTTCAGCTCTGGTCAGGCTTTCATGGTAGGAGAGGAGGAGGGGGAAGAAAGGGGGAGCATTTAATCAAATCTGACATTCAGGAGCTCAATCCTGCAAGGTACTGAGTTCATTGACCTCAGTCCGGCAAAACAATATACATGGGACTTCAAAGGGGATACTCACATGCTTAAAGTTAAGCAGATGTCTAAGTGGTGTATTGGATCTGGGCCAGAGAAAGCAGGGCCTTCCAAAAAGCGAAGGCACTCCAGTGTGCTCAGGTCTGCAAACTGCTACCTTTATCGGCCCGGCTCTCAGCGTAGCTCCAGAGCAGGTGTTACAATTATAGCCGGGTCTGAGATGAAAGGGGCCCAAGGACTTGGCTGCAAAGGCAGGAGAAAACTGGCAGTTTTCTGGACAGTAGTCACCGTTCCGTTCCTTGCAAAATAAATGCTCTTTTATGCTATTTCTGATTTAGCATGAAACGAGGCAGCCAAATGCTCCGTTCCCCTCTAAAATCCTAAAATTCTAATTTACAATCGAGGCATGACAACTTTGCAAAAGAGGGAAGAAAGATTTAGATTTTGTTGGTTGGGCTTTTTCCCCTTTTCTTTCTGATGCTTTTAATTTTAGTAAAAGAGTTCAGGAGTGCAAAGCCATAGCTTTCTGATTTCAGGGAAGACAGCTTGGAAATCACTGTGTGTATATGAGCATCCTCAGAACCTGACTTTAAAAAGTTGGCATTGTACAACTTTAACTAAGAGACTTTCCTCCACACTGTGCATAGACATCTGAGGGAAACAGAAGAATTTTCAGCCAAGTGAGGACTCTCTTGGTCTGATTTCAGACCCGATGGTCTCGGGAGGACTTCAACTATCCAATGCGTCTTGGAGGTAAAGAGTGAGCAAGACCTGACTCTGTGATGTTAACAGCAAGAAGAAAAGAAACCCCAGCAATGATCTTCACTGGAGACATTTAGTAGTCATTATCATCTGCTCAGCTCCTCTTGTCCAACATCCTTCAATTAAATATGTTCTACATAGGTACATATGCACACACCTGTACGTCTTCCAGTTCTTAATTTGCTGCTCAATAGAATTTGAAAAGCTTATTTCTGGACACAGCATAGATAGTATTTCTGTCCACCTTATGGCATGGAAATATAAGCAAGTGGGAGGGATACAGATAGAACATTTCAACCTCTGAAGAAATTAATTCTTTGGAAGTTAACTGGCTGGACAAGAACTAAGCAATTATTGAAGATCTATGAAATTCCAGCCTTTGAAATGTCTTTGAGATACGCAGAGAACATGTACTAATCGGTACAGTATGCTAAACGTCAGCTTTCTGATAAAAGTCACTGCTAAATTACAAGGGGTTTAGGGCTTTACACAGCACTCATAATGTGATTTTCAAATTTTCTTTCAAGATATGACATTTAAAAAATTTTCTGCTTAGGATATGCTTCACTTTTCAGTGAGGCTGTCCAAGTCAGGAAGAGAGAGAATGCAGTCCACAAACATGTGGAAGAAACCAGACGAAGGAGAGAGAGTCCATACGAGCAAAGCACTGTCATGGGTCCAACCCAATTTAAAAACTGTGACATAGGTAGAGGCTAATGTATATTAAAAAAACCCCAAATTTTTCTTAATACTTCTCTAGAGCAGTTCAAAAGAATTTTGCATTGCTGTTTTAATAGCTTACTAGTGTGGTAAAGGGTAACTATTTACTCCATTTCTGCTTTTTTGTGATACCGCACGAGAAAAATGTCATCTCAGCCTTTCACCTTTGGGGATTCAAGGTAACGGCAGACTCTTTCAAACTTGGTACAAGCATATATATTAAGGGATGCCATATATCAGACCATGTAATCCTTCTCCTCCTACCATCTCTAGCTCTGCTGTGGATGATCGTCTGGTCTGGAAGAAAAGGAATAGTGCAAGTGAAAATTCACCTCGGGCACCTTTCATGCATGACACTGGAAGTAACAAAACATCCTTGCTTTCATACTTTGAGAGCACAGGGTTTCTATTTTAGCACATTAGCAGCAAACCAGCTTCATTCTCACTGACTGCATCTGCAGTAGGCCCTATTTTCATTTAAATGATGGGTTCTCAACCCTCCGCCATCTAGACTTTGTCTAAATAGGGGAATATTATCTCATCAACACCTTCCTCCACATTCACATCAGCACAGACTGGCAAGAGACTTTCTTGCAGAACTTCATCTTTATTGCATTAGCAATATATTTCAGAAAATTTTTTAAAAAAACTAATAGTCATGTAAGACAGAGGTCACAAAGTGTCATGCCTGGTGTACCCATTCCCTCCAAGCATGCAATCTTTCAAAACCAAAGCAGTGGGGTCCCCTGTTCAGCCATGACATCTGTCCCTACATGTCCTCAAGAAGTGCTTGCTAACAGAAGAGGGAACCTGCAGAATGCCAGAAGGCACTGCCCTATGTCAAGTCTGCATTCAGATCAAAGACCTTATTCCAAAGCCTGTCACAGGGAGCCCTTATGGAGCCTTGAATCAGGTGTTACATCTTGGCACTTCAACTTTTCCTCTTAAATACAAAATAACAATTTTTTTTTTGTTTTCTGAAGCAGTTTTAAGAGACAGTGGTAATGTCCTACCCATCTGTGAAGGAACAGTTGCTTGCATCCTATTCTTATGTGTTTGGATAATGTTCCAGCAGCATCTATTGAGTAGTATAGCTAACTTGAATGCAGCCACAATTGTGTGGTTGTAAAAGCTGCTCTTGCATTAAGTGATCAGAAATACACAAGTACACATGCAAGAAGACAGAGCACTGGATGCTGGTATCCTCCTGTCCTAGAGTTCCTACATCTGTAATAACAACTCTCCATGTACCAGAGTTCAAGATAACAGTTATAACAAAAACACTAGAGTATAGATGGCATGGTATTTTTTCCCCCTCTTCTTCCTCTTTCACGTATGTGAAACAAAACAAGGCAAGGGGCCATAAAGCGCTATTCTGACACAGCTTTGAGAAAAACAGTTTAGGTCCTATCATTAGGGCCACATCAGAACACACACAACAATCAAGGTTTCCCAGAGATCATTGTGGAATGAATCTATTTCAGCATCATGCATGTGAGATGTAGACCATCTGAAACACAAAAGAACAGCAGGATATCTTTGTTGCAGTTCGAGGTCACTTGTCTATTGAAATGAGTCTCATAAAAACAGTGCTCTTGATATTGCAGAGGTCATCGGCCCACTGCTTGGTTTGTCAACATGACAACAATTATTCCACAGTAACAAACTTGGCCACAACAATGGGGACAGAGCATCGGGGCAGTAGAGTCTCCAACCTGCAATTTTCAACTTCAGCCTGCCTGTTCGGGGTGGAAACTGCAGTGTGTGTGACATGCCATCTGACTGATGTACAAGGTTACTGAAAGCAAAAGTGTAGCACTTGGTGAAATAAAAGTTTAGACTAAACAGTGGGTGATATTGTTGGGACTTGACCATGTGAAGGAAGCTTTCATCACCAAATTGCATTTTACCAGATGTTCATGAGTATACACACCCAAACTCACAATCTCTATTAGGAGGGAATTCATGCAATTTTCCTTGGTTCATTAGAATAGGGTCCTATTTAGACTAGGTTTGTAGGAATATTTCAACATATAACAGCCCCCATTGTGGACAGCTGGGAACGAATACTTGAAAACCTAGTCATCAGATGTAATTACTGTGGGAGGGAGGGGAAGAGACCAGGAGAGCTCAACAAACACAGTGCTACCGACAATTTTATTGAAAGGTTGCCACAATACGAAATGGGCATGGTGAGGAAATGGAGTTGGAAGGATTGAGGGGACTTGAGGGTTGATGGTGATGAAAGGTTGTAGTTCTGAGGGAAGGAACAGTTTGGGAATGGGGAAGGAGCTTGAAGAATGGGAGCGATGTGCTGGAAAAAGTGTCAGAGAACTTAGAAGCACTGGGGGTACTTGAACTCTAGGACAGGAGGGTTGAGAAGTAGAAGATTATGAGTTCCCATTACCTGGTGTCTCATGCTAAATCAGGAGGAGATGGGATTATCTTTAGCCAGCGATAAGGAGACCCTCATTAGGAGTCCAGGACACACAGAACTCCATCTAGTTTTTCCTTGCACTGGACTAGCAGGACACTCTCCCTCTCTAACAAGCTGGAAATACCCTAACCTTTCCAACCACTCTTGGCCATAGGATAGACCTGTCAGAATTTCCTAAGCATGTTGTACTCTCTGTCTTGTCAAAGAGCTTCTTTGACTATTTCATATTAAGTAATAATGAATTAATCGTGAAATCAGTGCTGGCTATCATTAAAATAATTTATTTTTGGAGTACTTTTGGGGGTTTTGTTTAGCTTTCTGTTTGTTTGCTTCTTTTGGTCCCCACCTTCCACTAGCACAAACAACTACTGCGACATCAGAAAAGCCAGACCCCATTTCCCACTTCAATATGCTCAAGGCCCTTAAGACCTTCTTAATATCTCCACATAGAAAAAGGTGAAGTCGTTCATCAGAGTACAAAATCATTTATTTGTAAAGACTCGTTTCTGCCATCCTTACAATGTAAAAAATAACGTAAAGTAAATGCAAGGAACCATTTTTTAAACAAGTGCAGAAAAGGGTTTTCCACTGCTGGTGATGAGGCAAATGCTGATGAGCACTCATTTTTTTTCCACCCACTCCCATCCCTTGCCCTCTCAAGGAGCCATCCCACACCCCCAGGCCCATCCTGGGGCTCCCTGGTACATGCATGTTGCAGTGTGCTGAGGAAAGAGGATTGCGGAGCTGCAGCACCACCTGCGCTAACTAATGGTTATGGATTAACTCAACTCAAGCCATGACTGGCTTTGAAGATGGTGCTGGGGCAGATGGAGGGACACCTGGGGCAGTGCAGAGCTCGAAGAAGTCTCAGATAGGCAGAGATTTCTTCACTGTTCACCTTTAAACCCAGCACCACAGTGTTATGCGAGTCTCTGTACGACAGGACAACTGGTCCAAACAAACTCTGGAAAAAAACCTCATTTGAGGTACAACTCGCCACATACCCCCTGAATGCACTGCTGCCCCACAAAAAGTAACAAGTTGAGAATGCGTGTTCATTAAATGTCATTTATGGTGGGACCCAAGTAAGGAACAAGTGGAATAATTTACATAGAGGTAGCTAAGATATTTAATCTTTGTAAGTGCAAAAACTAAATTTCATTAATTTTCGTAGTTCCCCGCCCCCCAAAGATAAAGCACTGGGAGCTAGCTCATTTGCTACTATGATCTACAATAGTTTTACCTTCAGTCTTACTGAGTCAGACCTCTTATGGTTATAAAGTAGTGTCCTAAGGCAAATGACACCATCTCCATCACAAATGTGAAAAAATACAAAAATAAGTTTCAAAAAAGGTGTAAGGTAGAAGAGCACAGCATAAACAGAAAACTGAGTAAAATAGTAACAATGTTATTTGGGACAAACCAGACAGAATTTACTTGAAAAACTGTGTGGTTGCAATTTGTGTTTAAGCACATGTAAAGACAGGTAGAACTAAGTCCTATAAAATTACTCACTGGAGATGTATCAAACAAAGTTTTCTTCAA